>NW_028241540.1:0-26482 GCF_964263255.1 Lissotriton vulgaris
TTCCACAAAAAATTACAGGAATTGAACCAACAAGAACTGATTGATGACAAGGAATACAAGTATTTGAAAACATTACTTCCTATTTATTTTCTTCCAAAAATACATTAAAGCTTGACTAACCAGCCTGCACATCCCATGGTCAGCTCGATAAACTCACTCTTAAGAAACACCTCAAAGTAAATAGATTTATTTAAGCACCATATGTGACAGCCTCACCATCCTACTTATGGGGCTCAATGGATTTCTTGAATAAATTCCAATACATACCTTGGAAGGACTCATATCTGATGGCCACAATTGATGTTGTTTAGTTATATACCTCCATTAGACACAGACTTGGAATACAAGTAGTCCAATACTTCCTTCTTCATAGATCGATTAACCATCTTGAACACTCAAATCTATTTATTGAGATTTTAAATTCCTTCTTAACACACATTTTTTTAATATTCAATGGCAGCTATTATCTACAACAACAAGGCACAGCATTGGGGACTTTGTTCGCTCCAACATAAGTGAACCTCATTATGGGTTACTGGGAATCAGAAATAATTTGGACAGAGAGTAACCTAGCAAAATTGGGAAAAGTAAAACTATGGAAATGTTTAATTGACAATCTTTTTATTATTTGGGAGGGGGACAGCAAAGAACCTATTTATTTCGCCCCTAAATGAATATGATTTTAACCAAGCTTTTTCTTACACCATGAGGTCTGAACAAATCTCGTTTTTAAATATTGAGGTCCTCACATAAGATATGCATATTTGCACAAAGATACACAGGAAGCAAACATCATGTAATATCATCCTGCATGGGAATAGTGAACATCCTAAGATATTGAAATGGAGTATCCCCTTTGGAGAAATGCTAAGGGCCAGAAGGAATTGTTCAGAGGATGATGCCTTTAAAAATGAAATGAAAAACAGGCTCCTTGTAAGGGGACACCCAATGGCAGTAGAACAAAAAGCCATGGATAGAGCATCAATTAAATCAAGAAGTGAGCTACTAACACCAAAGACAGCTTTCCAAGGAAGCAAAACAAACAATTCAAAGAAATTGGAGGATATTACAATCTGATGAAATACTCAATAAAGTGCTATTGGATCATCTGAACAGAAAAATGCTTCAATGGGAGATATTCTAACCAAAAGCCACTATTCCACTGAAACAGGGAGAAAAACTAATTGGCTTAGTCAGCCAGGCTCCTGGAAGTGTGTTAGATGCAAAGCCTGTGAATATGAAATCAACCAAAAGGAATATAGATTGTACAATGGGAAAATTGAACATATAAAATAACACATTACTTGCCATACAAACATTATAGTATACGTCTTATTGTGTCCTTGTAAAAAATTATTTGTCGGGAGTACTGTCAATAAAGTTAAACTAAGAATTCTACAACATCTTCGAGCATTAAAAAACATAGACTATTCGTATCCAATTGTGAAATACTGTTGGGAAAAAAACAAGGTGATACCAAGAGTTTGTAGTACTTTGGAATTTAGCATATAAAGAAAAACAAAAGAGGTAGAAAAAGACAACTTTTTCTGAGGAGAATGGAATCAAGATTGATAATCCTAATGGGGATTGAAATACCAATTGGACACAATCTGGATGCAGAATTACATGTACACCTGTAAAATGGTTTCATGCATCCAATTACCAAGGCACTACCTCTGCACTCCTGCAATCACCCAGGTACTACCCATGTACTCCTTCAATTACTCTGGCATTACCCATGCACTACTCCAATCAGCCATGCATTACCCCTGAACTCGTGCAAACACCCAGGCACTACCCATGTGCTCCTCCAATCACTCAGGCACTACTCATGCACTCATGCAATTAACCCCTTCGCTGCTAGGCCTCACCCCCTGTGCTAAGCTTTTTTTTTTGCTATTTGTGGTAGTGCGTGCTTAGGCCCCTGTAACTTTTTGACCACATAAGGTATACAAGCCAATTTTGCGTCCTTTTCTTCCAACATCATGGGGATTCTAAAGGTACCCAGGGTTTATGAATTCCTTTGGAGGGGTCCCAGAAATTAGCCAAAATACAGCAAAATATTGGGTTTTTTCGGAAACATGGGAAAAACGGGCTGCAAATGAAAGCATCTGGGGTTTTCCCTGCAAATGTTATCAAAAAAGGATTTATGGGGCTGAAGTCACCATTTTCCCAGCTTTACCCCCTTCCATGCTCATGACGGAACGGTTATTGGAAAAATGTAAAATGAGTTGAAAAAAAACAGCCTTATGTGTTAATGTTTTCACCTGTAACTTCTTGTAATTATGACAGCTCTTTAAAAACAATATACCATTACATCCGCTGGACCTTCCTGGTTGTGGGGATATATAGGACTTGTAGGTTCACCAAGAACCAGATGAACCCAGAGCACAAAACTGAGCAGCATTTTGCAATGACTTTTTATTATGTACCGGGTATATAGGAATTATTGTGGGAAAATGTTAACATGGAAAAATCTGTATGAAAGACACCTATGTATTTCTGAAATGGGAACAAATTATAGATTTTAGAAACAGTACATATTTACACATTTTCAAAATTGGGAATACTCCTACTAGCATGAGAATTAGCGGTCATTTTTCAAAATGACTTATTTTTTACACAATGTCTTTCATTTGGAAGGCAGAAATGCATAAAAAATCAATAGGTGATAACAGTTGATTTACAAATATGAATTACCCTGATAAAAATGGTACCTCACTTGTGTGGATAGGCATAGTGCCCATGACAGGAAATGGCTCAAAACCCAACGTGAACACACCACATTTTCACAATTAACATTTGCCCTTTTTTTGCGAAGTGTCTAGCTGAGGTTTTTGAATACTAGTTCTGCCGCCACCTAGGGAAAATTAGCAAACCTATAAATTTTTCAAAACTAAACACCCAGGGGAATCCAGGATGGGGTGACTTGACTGCCTCCCACCAGGTTCTGTTACCAAGAATCCCTTGCAAACCTAAAAAATTGTCAGAAAACACACATTTTCCCCACATTTCTGTGGTGGAAAGTTCTGGAATCTGCGTGGGTCCACAATTTTTCACACACCTCGTGTTCCCCAAAGTCTTAAAAGAAAAATGGTACCTCACTTATGTTGGGCAGAGTAGTGCCCACGACAGGAAACAGCGCAAAAAGCAACGTGGTCACACCTCAATTTCGCAGTGAAAAATTACCCTTTTTTGGCCAAGTGCCTAGCTGTAGTTTTTGAACCCTATCTCTACCGGCACCTAGGGAAACCTAGCAAACCTATACATTTTTAAAAACTAGACACCAAGGGAATTTTAGGATGGGGTGACTTGACTGCCTCCCACCAGGTTCTGTTACTCAGAATCCCTTGCAAACCTAACAATTTGTCAAAAAACAAATTTTCCCGTATTTCTGTGGTGGAAAGTTCTGTAATCTGAGTGGATCCACAAATTTCCACACACCCAGCGTTCCCCAAAGTCTTCCAAGAAAAATGGTACCTCACTTGTGTGGGACAGAGTAGTGCCCACGACAGGAAACAGCGCAAAAAGCAACGTGGTCACACCTCAATTTCGCAGTGAAAAATTACCCTTTTTTGGCCAAGTGCCTAGCTGTAGTTTTTGAACCCTATCTCTACCGGCACCTAGGGAAACCTAGCAAACCTATACATTTTTGAAGACTAGACACCCAGGGAAATCTAGGTTGGGGTGACTTTACTGCCTCCCTCCAGGTTCTATTACCCATAATCCCTTGCAAACCTAATAAATTGTCAAAACAAACACATTTTCTACACATTTCTGTGGTGAAAAGTTCTCGAATCTGTGTGGATCCACAAATTTCCACCCACCCCACGTACCTCAAAGTCTTCCGAGAAAAAAGGTACCTCACTTGTGTTGATCGGCCTAGTTCCTGCGACAGGAAACGGTGCAAAATGCAACATGGACACATCTCAATTTCGCAGTGAAAAATGACCCTTTTTTGGCAAAGTGCCTAACTGTAATTTTTAAACCATAGCTCTGCCGGCACCTAGAGAAACCTAGGAAACCTGTACATTTTTTAAAACTAGACGGCCTAGGGAAATCCATTATGGGGTGACTTGTCTGCCTCCCACCAGGTTCTGTTACCCAGAATCCCTTTCAAACCTTAAAAATTGTCCAAAAAACACATCTTCCCCACATTTCTGCGGTGGAAAATTCTGAAATCTGCGTAGATCCACAAATTTACATCTACCTTGCGTTCCCCAAAGTCTTCTGAGAAAAATGGTACCTCATTTTTGTGGGTCGGTCTAGTGCCAGCAACAGGAAACGGCGCAAAACACCACGTGGACACACCTCAATTTCGCAGTGAAAAATGACCCTTTTTTGGCAAAGTGCCTGGCTGTAGTTTTTGAACCATAGCTCTGCCGGCACCTAGGGAAACCTAGCAAACCTATACATTTTGGAAAAGGAGACACCCATGGGAACCCAGGATGGGGTGATTTGACTGGCTCCCTAAAACCTAAAACATTGTAAAAAAAGACAAATTTCCCCCACATTTCTGTGGTGGAAAGTTCTGGAATCTGCATGGATCCACAAATTTCCTCCCACGCAGCCTTCCTCTAGGTCTTCCAATAAAAATGGTGCCTCACTTGCATGGGTGGGTCAAGGAACCGCGACAGGCAAGGGCTCAAAACCTATTGAGGTGACATCAAAATTACCTTATTACAAACCAACCTGGTTTTGCAAGGGGGTCCCATGAGTTTTTGCCCCGGGGCTCAGAGGCCATCTAGGGAAACCTACCTAACCCACACATTTATTGAAACTAGACACCTAGTTGAGTCCAGCAAGGTATGACTAGGGTGGGTCCCCCATCATTCTCCTACCCAGAATCCCCTGCAAACCACAAATTTTGCAGAAAAAGTAATTTTTTTCTCACATTTCTGTGGTGGAAAGTTCTGGAATCTGCGTGGATCCACAATTTTCCTCCCACCCAGCGTTCCCCCAGGTCTCCCGATAAAAATGGTACCTCAGTTGTGTGGTTGGGTCAAGGACCTGCGACAGGCAAGGGCCCAAAACCTATTGAGGCAAAATCAAAATTACCTATCAAAAACCAACCTGGTTTTGCAAGCGGGGTCCCATGAGATTTTGTCCCAGGGCTCTGCAGCCATCTAGGGAAACCTACCTAACCCACACATTTCTGAAAACTAGACACCCGGGAGAGTCCTTCGAGGTATGGCTTGCATGGGTCCCTCATCCTTCTCCTACCCAGAATCCCCTGCAAACCTTAAATTTTGCAAAACAATTAACTTTTTTTCTCAAATTTCTGTGTGGGAAAGTTCTGGAATCTGCGTGGATCTAAAATTTCCTCCCACCCAGGGTTCTCCCAGGTTACCCGATAAAAATGGTACCTCATTTGTGCGGGTAGGCATAGTGGCTGCAACAGGAAATGGCCCAAATTGTATTGTGGAGACTTCAAAATTACATATAGCAAAACGACCTGGTTTTGGGGGGGGCACCTGAGATTTTGGCCACGGGCTTGGCGGCCATCTTGGGAAAATACCAAATTCAAACATTTCTGAAAACTAGACACCCGGGGGAGTCCATGAGGTATGGCTTGCATGGATCCCCCAACGTTTTCCTATCCAGAATGCCTGCAAACCTCAAATTTAGCAGGAAAAACACATTTTCCACATATCTTTGTGTGGATTTACCGTGCCGGTACAAATGTCCTACCACCCAGCGTTCCCCTTGTTCTCCTGAGTAAAATGATACCTCACTTGTGTGGGTGGGCCAAAGGCCTGTGGCTGGTAAGAGCCCAAAACATAGGGATTCAGAGTATAGCACCGAGAATTCTAAGAGCTACATTTAAAAAAAAAAGTTTTTAGCCAATTCTGCTTTAGACACCCACACAAGTGAGGAATCATTTTACTCGGGACACTAAGGGCAACTTTGTGGCTTTGGGAATTCGTGCCCGCACGGTGATTCCACACAAAAATATGTAGAAAATCTGGATTCTTCAGCTAAATTTGAGATTTGCATGGCATTCGGGATAGGAAAACTTTGGGGGATCCACGCAAGCCATACCTCACTGGACTCTCCCAGGTGCCTAGTTTTTAGAAATAATTGGGTTTGGTACTTTCCCAAGATGGCCGCCGAGCCCGGGGCCAAAATCTCAGGTGCCTCCCCACATAACCAGTTAGTTTTGCTATAGGAAATTTTGAAGTCTTCACAGTACAATTTGGGCCATTTCCTGTTGCAGCCACTATGCCTACCAACACAAGTGAGGTACCATTTTTATTGGGAGACATGGGTTTACGTCGGGTGGGAGGACATTTTAGATCCATGCAGATTCCAGAACTTTCCCACACAGAAATTTGAGAAAAAAGTGAAATTTTCTGCAAAATTTAAGGTTTGCAGGGGATTCTGGGCAGGAGAATGATGGGGGACCCACGCAAGCATACCTCGCTGGACTACCCCGGATGTCTAGTTTCCAGAAATGTATGGGTTAGGTAGATTTCCCTAGATGGCTGCCGAGCCCAGTGCCAAAAACCCATGGGACCCTCCTTGCAAAACCAGGTTGTTTTGTGATAGGACATTTTGATGTTGCCTCAATAGGTTTTGGGCCCTTGCCTGTCATGGGTACTTGACCCACCCACGCAAGTGAGGTACCATTTTTATCGGGAGACCTGGGGGAACGCTGGGTGGGAGAAAATTTGTGGATCTACATAGATCCAGAACTTTCCCACACAGAAATTCGAGAAGAAAGTGATTTTTTCAGCTAAATTTGAAGTTTACAGGGGATTCTGGGTAGGAAAACGTTGTGGGACCCACGCAAGCCATACCTCACTGGACTCTCCCAGGTATCTAGTTTTCAGAAATGTGTGGGTTTTGTAGGTTTACAGTTGGGCTTGGCCCTTTTCCCCAAAAATTGTTCGCTTTTCACCCCCCTGTTTTAGGATGTCTCCCCCATGGTAAATAAAATTGTATAGGGTAAGCATGAGCGAATTTTGCGGATCTCGCGTTCGCGAATTTTGCGGATTTGCGGATTCGCAATCCGCAAAATCCGCGAATTCCCTCGAATTTGCGGATTTTTTTTTTTTGTGTTCGCCCGTGTTTCTGCCAGTTCGCGAGGGTTTTGTACACTTTCGCAAATTGCGAACTTACCTGTCGGGTCGCAAGTTTCGCGAACTTGTTGTTTCTACGTGTCCAGCCTGTTTGGGACACTCTTCTTCATCACTGCCACTCTCTGTCACCACTGCCACTCTCTGACTACTCATGCCACCCTCTGGCCCACCCATGCCACCCTCTGTTTCATCACCACACCCTCTGGTTGTCCAGTGTACATTATTTTCGGCAAAGCAAAGCACACCTTCCCTGCCTCAAGTGACCTGAATTAATTTGGGGCTGATTAATGTGTCACAGAATATTTTTTTAGCTGGCACCTGCTTCCTTAGTGCGCCCTGATTAGTGATCTTTTGCACTTGCTAAGTGCTTTCATTGTTGCAAAATTAGTTACAACACCTGCCCTGCCCCAACTGACAATAATGAATTAGGGGCTGATTAATGGATTTTAACTTCCAGCCTGGCTCCTGCTTGTCTCCCTTAGCTGTAATTCAGGACCTTTGTGGCATATGTGTAACTATTCTGAGGTTCAGAGCAGGGTCACATAATAGTTTCAACTGGCAACTGAACTCTGGAGGGGCCCCTCAGGAAGCACTACAGGAAATGGCTACTAATGATGAGCCTGAACTTTTGAACCTGGTAAGTAGTTACTTTCAGTTTTGCTAAGATCGTATTTCTGCAATTTTGCACTTATTCGCGGGGCGCGAACTCACGCGAACTCACGTGAACAGTGCGAGCAGTGCGAGCAAAATCCGCTGCTCGCGGATTTGCGGATTTTGCGGGAGATTCGCAAATCTCGCGGATTGCGGATTTCCCGAAAATCCGCAAAATCCGCGAGCGGAACGGATTTTCCGCCCATGCCTAGTATAGGGCCATGTGTGGTATGAGATGCCCTGTTTAATGTGACAATGCAATGCAATGGTGTGCAGTTATTAACCACCCATTATAGAAATGTACCCTGATGGAATGCTGTATTCAAAATGGATGCCATGGCTGTACGTTGTGCCACCTGACTGCAGTAGGTTAGCGGTCTAGATGTTAGGTACCCAGCCATCCGTGCATTTGGAGGGAAAGCCTGGCACCCAGGGTGCTCTACTCCTCCCCCTGAGCCAGTTAGAACTAGTTTGCCTGAGAATTCTAGGAGCTTCCAGCCTTTCTGGTATAGGTAGAGCAGGAGAGTTGTCATGTGCTGAGACAGGGCTGGGACAGGAATGCGAGGGGACCTGCTGCCAGGGGATACTGCCACTTGGGCCTGTGTGCTGGACCCTGCACCCATCTGAAACGCCCCTTCTGTCCCCAGGGCTAGTGGAAGCACCACTTGAGGAGTTCAGGCTGCTGTTCAGGAGGAGGGCCACGCTGCAGTGGAGGATGGTGTCAGCCTACCGCCCTGTTTTGATGAAGCCCCCACTGACCTGGCCCAGTAGTGCCTGCTGCTCTGTCCCCCAAACCCCTGAAGAAGAAGGGCCCTCCTAGGTCCCTTAAGCTGCCAGGACCTTGCGCCACACAAGCGCTGCGCCCATAATCGCCTCGAAGGGAAGGAGCACCTTGGACCCCCCCAGGAGGTGAGGAGTGTTACCCTAGGGCTCGCTGCTGGGACTGTCTGTCCCCTAAGCACCACAATCCTAAAGTGCTGTGCCTAGAAGATGTGCTGCGTGCCTGCAAAGCGCTAACCTTGCCATGGACTGTTGCAGCCTGCTGTGCCCTCGAAAGCACTGGCCTGCAGGAGACTGCCTCATGTCCCCAAAGCGCTGTGACCAAGACTGCCCTGCTGTGGGTGTTTTAAGCGCTGTATTGCCCTGGGAACTGCTGCTGGCCCAAGCGCTGTGAGCGCTGCTGTGCTGTGTACTCTAAGCGCTAGAACCCTAAAGCGCTGTGCCGTGAAGACGCTGTTGCCCTGCGAAGCGCTGCACTGCTGGAAGTGTTACTGCCTGACCTGCTGGTTCCCAAGTGCTGTATTAGGAGGACTGTGCCGCTAAGCGCTGTGCAGCAGAAGCTCTGCTTGGCCTGAAGGAACTGTTTTATTGGGACAGTCACTGAGTCTACTGCATGCCTGTGTAGTTTATGCCTCTTACATTTCTCGGCGTATGGTGTACTTACCTGCATGAGGTTAAGCCCCAGGTGTTTAGGCCAAGTTTATACACACAGTGTTACTGTCCTAATAAGTTCATGCATGATTTGCCTTCTTGCCTAGTGTTTTAGTTCATGCTGACATGCCCAAAGTCTTATGCCTAGTATTTCTTCCCCTCACAGTGATATTGCTGATGTTCTATGCCATTTTTATGTGCAGTGTTCCCCGCCTCATGATTTAGGTCTGTGGCATGTCTATGCCTAATGTTAATGTTGTACGCTTAATGTTATTTTCGCAAGGGGTGCTGATGTCATGCCTAACGTTTTCCCTGCCAAAGGTATGTGCCCCATGGTAGATGTGATTATGCCTGCCTAGGCCTGATATTAAAGTTGCATGCCTATGCCAGATGTTGATGCTAGATGTTTAAAGTTCCATTTTGCAAGAGGCGCTAATGCAAGTCGTGTTGTGTGTTTATGCCTAATGTTTTATTTCACGCTTACAGCCTACTGCTAAGGTGATGCCAAGGATTATTTCCTGAGTTGGCCCTGCAATACCAGTGTTTCATGCATTTTATTTCAGCTGGACACTAATGGACGTACTTACCTTTTCTTGCTTTACCCATTTTCCCTGTAAATAATCCCCTCTGGTATCCATTGCCCTGGCGCCAGTTGGTACCCTACTGTGCATTACTGTTGGAGACAATACATGAGTTATTCTTTTACTTCCAACTCAGTGTTGTGTCTCTTTTGTAGTGTGCCTGGTGTGTTGTCTGTGGTTACTGCGTGGATGCTTCACACATGTCCTCAGGAGTTTGGCCTGCCCGCTCTGCTCCATGCTACCCCCCGTAGAATTGGCTACCCCATTTCTAACATTTCCCTAGATGGCCGCCAAGCCTGAGGCCAAAAACTCATGAGACCCCCTTGCAAAACCAGGTTGTTTTGTTATAGGTAATTTTGGTGTCGCCTCAATAGGTTTTGGGCCCTTGCCTGTCGCGGGCACTAGGTCTATCCACACAAGTGAGCTGAGCTACCATTGTTTTCGGAAGGTTTTGGGGAATGTGGGGTGGGTGGAAATTTGTGGATCCACGCAGATTCCATAACTTTCGACCACAGAAATGTTAGGAAAATGTGTTTTTGGACACATATTTAGGCCTGCAAAGGATTCTGGGTAATAGAACATGGTGAGAACCAGTCAAGTCTACCCATCCTAAATTCCCCTGGGTGTCTAGTTTCCGAAAATGTATAGGTTTGCTAGGTTTCCCTAGGTGCCGGCAGAGCTAGGGTTCAGAATCTCCAGCTAGGCACTTTGCAAAAAAGGGTCAGTGTTCACTGTGAAAATGTGGTGTGTTCACGTTGCCTATTGGTCCATTTCCTGTCGTGGACACTAGGCCTACCCACACAAGGGACGTACCATTTTTCTTGGAAGACTTTGGAGAATGCGGGGAGGGTTGATTTTTGTGGATCCACGCAGATTCCAGAACTTTCCCCACAGAAATGTTTGGAAAATGTGTTTTTTTGGACACATTTTTATGTGTGGAAGCGATTCTGGGTAACAGAACCTGGAGAGAGCCAGTAGAGTTACCCCATCCTGAATTCCCCTGGGTGTCTAGTTTGCAAAAATGTACAGGTTTGCTAGGTTTTCCTATGTGCCTGCTGCGCTAGGGCCCAAAATCGACAGGTAAGCATATTGCTAAAAACAAATCAGTGCCTAGCCGACTTTCTGATGTCCTGGGGGGGATATCGGGGGTGGGGTTGCCCAATATACCCCCAAGGGGGTGAGAAACACTGTGGCTAGTACTTTTGGGGGTAGGTACATCGGTATGCCCATTCTGGGTAAGCCCCACTGCTACACATAAAAAATCCAGCATCATCTTTGGGGCCTAGTGGGCTATTGCCCCCATCTTCCTCCCAGGGGGGGCAGAAAGGCTGTAAATGTTGTGGGTGGGGGGAGGAATTCACTGGGGGGGGTATGTAGAAACTGAAACTGAAATGAGCCTCTTGGCTCATTTCAGTTTCGGTTTCAGGGAAATGACGTTAGCGCGACGTGCGCGCTGATCGTCATTGCAGGGAAACCAGGGGAGGCCTCAGGAGCTGGGGAAGCTCCCGAGGCTTTAGGGAAGAAAAGTGAATCCCTCTGGTGCCCGCACCAGAGGGACTTCGGGGGCTGGGTGTCATGATGAGCTGAGCTCATCATGAGCACACAAGCACTGTGTGCCATGACGAGCTCAGCTCGTCATGAGCACCCAAGGGGTTAACCAGGTACTACCCATGCATTCATCCATTCACCAAGGCACTACTCCTATCTTATAAGCACTACCCCTATCTTATAAGCACTACCCATACACTCATGCAATCACCAAGGCCCTACCCATGCAGTCATCTGTGTATTCTGGCACTACCCCGGCATTCATGCAAATACTCACACTCAGGCAGTACACAAGCACTCCGCCAATCACCCAAGAACTACCCATACACTCATGCAATAACACAGGCACTACCCATGCACTCATTCAGGCATAGAGGCACTATATATGCACTCCTTCGGTAACCCAGGCACTACTTCTGCACTCATGCAATCACTCATTCCCTAACCATGCACTACTTCAATAACCCAGGTACTAACCATGCATTCATGTAACCACCCAGGGACTACTCATGCATACCTACAAACAAACACACAGGCACTACCCATACACTAATAAAATAACCCAGACACTACCATGCACTCCTTTAATCACCTAGGCACAACCCCTGCACTCATGCAATTTCCCAGGTATTACCTATGCACTCCTCCAATCACCAGACAATACTCATGCACTCATACAATCACCCAGGTATTACCCTTATACTCCTCCAATAACTTAAGCAGTTCTTTTCGACTTTTCTTATGCTTGGTCCTGCTTATAACCTAGCCTTGCCTTTGACAATTTTAATACACTCTTCTCAAAATTCAGTCTTTTCTGAGCTTTAAAATTAACATCACCCTATTATTCACCCTCTTCTTTCTTTTCTTTTTTGAGTTATTGTACTTTTGTATGATATGTGAAGCCTTTTTGAGTTACTGTACTATTGACTGCTATGTGACGTCACATCTTAGTCCATCACCTTTCCCCTTGCACCATTTGTTAATATCAACAGCCTCGTTGTACTTTATTATTATATATTATGTGTGTTCATGTATGCATTGTTTTTATATTTAGAATTTCAAGAGGTTCTCCTGAAGAAGGCTTTGTTACGCCGAAAAGCGCGTAGAGACTGTCATCTACTTAAATTTCGGAAAACCCTTGTCATATTTTATTCCTGTATATATATGATTTTTAAATAATTCACGATACATTTGACAATTTTTGTGATTTTTTGGTTATATATGTGATATTGTCATTGTTTTATATTTTTATGTTTAATAATAAAATTAATACATTTTTTAACTTCTTTTGTTTGTCAGTACACTGAGGCCTTGTCTATCAATTTCTTGTGTTAAACCTGACTCTAGAAAGGTATACTCTTGCCTAGGAACTATTAATTTGTAAACGCAGGCACTACTTATGCACTCATTCATTTACTCAAAAACTATCCATGTACTCATCTATGCACTCAGGTACTGCTCATGCACTGATACAATCAGCCACTACCCCTGCACTCATGCAATCAGCCAGTCACTACCCATGCACTCATGAGCTCACAAATACACGACCCATACACTTATGCCATTACTCAGATACTACCCATGCACACATCCATGTACTCAGGTACTACTCCTGCACTCATGCAATCACGTAGGCAGTACACACACACTCCTCCAATCACCCAGGCAGTACCCATGCACTCATTTATTCACCCAAGTGTTACCCATGCATTCATGCATGCACTCAGTCATTACCCCTGCACTCATGCAAACACCCAAGTACTACCCTTGCACTCATATTACCCATGCACTACTGATGCACTTATTCCTGTACTCAGGCACTACCCATGCACTCATCCATGCACTCAAGCACTAACCATGCAATCATGCAATCATTCAGGCAGTACACATTCACTCCTCCAATCACCCAGGCACTACTTATGCATTCCTTCAATCATCCAGGCACTACCCATGCACTCATACATTCACCACGGTACTAACCATGCACTCATCTATGTACTCAGGCATGACCCCTGCACTCATGCAATCATCCAAGCACCACCCATACAATCCTTCAATCACCCAGGCACAACCCATATACTACTTCTTGTACCCAGCCACTACTCATACACTCTTCCAATCAGCCAGACACTGGGCCCGATTCACAGAATGAACTTACTACTTTTGGCATTCACAGAATGCACTTACTACTTTTGGTATTCACAGAATGAACTTACTCATTTCGGTATTCACAGAAGTTAGGACTACTAACTTTAGGACTCCTAAATGCCTTCTGTGAATACCGAAAGTCTTAAAATTAGGATTTTTCTCAATTTAGTAGTAGTAAAGTTAGGACTACTAACTTTAGGATGCCTAAATGCCTTCTGTGAATACCGAAAGTCTTAAAATTAGGATTTTTCTCAATTTAGTAGTAGTAAAGTTAGGACTACTAACTTTAGGACGCCTAAATGCCTTCTGTGAATACCGAAAGTCTTAAAATTAGGATTTTTCTCAATTTAGTAGTAGTAAAGTTAAGAGTCCTAACTTTACTACTACTAACTTGAGAAAAATCCTAATTTTAAGACTTTCGATATTCACAGAAGGCATTTAGGAGTCCTAAAGTTAGGAGTCCTAACTTTACTACTACTAAATTGAGAAAAATTGTAATTTTAAGACTTTCGGTATTCACAGAAGGCCTTTAGGTGTCCTAAAGTTAGTAGTCCTAACTTTACTACTACTAAATTGAGAAAAATCCTAATTTTAAGACTTTCGGTATTCACAGAAGGCATTTAGACGTCCTAAAGTTAGTAGTCCTAACTTTACTACTACTAAATTGAGAAAAATCCTAATTTTTAGACTTTCGGTATTCACAGAAGGCATTTAGGAGTCCTAAAGTTAGTAGTCCTAACTTCTGTGAATACCGAAATGAGTAAGTTCATTCTGTGAATACCAAAAGTAGTAAGTGCATTCTGTGAATGCCAAAAGTAGTAAGTTCATTCTGTGAATCGGGACCACTGTCCATGTACTCCTCCAATCACCTCCAATCACCCAGGTACTATTCCTGCACTCATGTAATCACCTAGACACTACCTGAGCACTCATACAATCACCAAGCACTACACATGCACTCATCCAATCACTCAGGCACTACCCCTGCACTCATGCAATCACCCAAGCACTACCCATGCAGTCCTCCAATGATGCAGGCACTACCCCTGCACTTATGCAATAATCCAGGACCTACCCATGCACTCCTCCCGTCACCCAGACACTACCCATGCACTCCTCCAATCACCCAGGCATTACCCATGCACTCATAAAATAACCAAGACATGACCCAGCACTCCTCTAATCACCCAGGCACAACCCCTGCACTCATGCAATCACCCAGGCACTACCTATGCACTCCTCCAATCAACATGCAATACTCCTGCACTCATGCAATCACCCCAGCATTACCCTTGCACTCCTCCAATCACTCAAGCAGTTCTGTTACACTCATGCAATCACTGAAGAACTACTGAAACACTTATCTGTTCCCCCAGGCAGTACCCATGCACTCATCCATGCACCCAGCCACTACCCAGGTACTCTTCCAGTCACCCAGGCACTACCAAGCACTCATCCATTCACCCAGGTACTACTCCTGCACTACTGCAATCACCCAGGTACTACCCATACAATACTCCAATCACCCTGGCACAACCCATGTACTACTCCATATACCCAGCCACTACTCATGCACTCTTCCAATCAACCAAACACTATCCATGTACTCCTCCAATCACCCAGGTACTATTCCTGCACTTATGTAATCACCCAGGCACTACCCGTGAACTCCTTCAATCACTCAGGTACTACCATCATGCTTCTCCGATCATACATGCATTACTCCTGCACTGATGCAAACACCCAGGTGCTAAACATGCACTCTACCAATCACCCAGTCACTACTCATACATTCAATGAGGCACTGCCCATGCACTCCTCCAATCACCCAGGTACTACTCAACCACTCCTTCAATCACTCATGCACTACTGTTGCACTCATGCATTGACCCAGGCACTACTCACGCACTCAACTATGCACTCAGGCACAACCTATGTACTCAACCATTCCCTCAAAAAATATCCTTGCACTAATCTATGCACTCAGGTACTGCTCATGCACTTCTACAATCAGCCACTACACCTGCACTCACACAATCAGCCAGTCACTATGAACTCATGAAATCACAAAGACTCTACCCATATACTCATACCATTACTCAGGCACTACCTATGCACTCATGCATGCACTCAGGCACTATCCCTGCACTCATGCAATCACTTGGGCAGTACAGATGCACTCCTCTGATCAACCAGGCAGTACCCCTGTACTCATTTAATCATCCAGGTGATACCCATGCACTCATCCATGCACTCAGGCACTACCCCTGCACTCATGCAATCACCCAAGCACTACCCATGCAGTCCTTCAATCTTGCAGGCACTAGCCCTTCACTCATGCAATAATCCAGGTACCACCTATGCATTCTTCCAATTACCCATGGACTCCTCCAATTACCCAGGTACTACCCATGCATTCATGCAATCACTGAGGCACTATGAATGCACTCATCCATGAACTCAATCACTACCCCTGTAGTCATGTAATCATACACATGTTCTCCTCCAATCACACAACAACTACCCATGCACTCATACAACCACCCAGACACTACCCATGCACTCATCCAATAATGCAGGCAATACTCCTGCACTCATGCAAACACCCAGGCACTACCCATGCACTCCTCCAATCACCCAGGCACTACCCATGCACTCCTTCAATCACAAAGGCAATACCCCTGTACCCCTCCAATCACCCAGGCACTACCCATGAACTCCTTAAATCGCCCAGGCACTACTGGTGTACTCAGGTATTTACCCAGGCACTAAACATGCCCTCATCTATTTACCCAGGCACTAATGTTGCACTCATCCATTCAGCCAGAAATTATCCATACACTCCTCCAGTTACTGACACACTGTCCCTGCACTCATGCAATCACCCAGGCACTAGCCATACAGTCATTCAACAACTCAGTCACTACTGTTGCACTCATCCATTCACACAGGCAGTACTCATACACTCTTCTATGCACTCAGGCACTACCCATTGAGTCATCCATTCCATCAAACCCCATCCATGCACTCTTCTATGCACTCAGGTACTACTCATGCACTGCTACAATCAGCCACTACTCCTGCACCCATTCAAACAGCCAGCCACTACTCATGCCCTAATACATTTACTCGAACGCTCTGCATACACTCCTTTAATCACCTAGGCACTACCCATGCACTCCTCCATATACCCAGGCACTACCCTTGCACCACTCATGCAATCATTCAGGCACTACACATGCAGTCATCCATGCACATAGGCACTACCCCTGCACTGATGCAATTGCTTGGGCAGTACACATGTACTCTTCCAATCACCTAGGTATTACCCCTGCATACATACAATCCCACAGGCAATACCCATGCATGCATCCAATAACTAAGTCACTACCCCTGCACTCCTGCAATCACCCTGGTACAACCCATGTACTCCTTCAAATACTCAGGCATTACCCATGCACTACTACATTCACCCATGCATTACCCCTGCACTCATGCAAACACCCAGGAACTACCCATGCACTCCTCAATTCACTCAGGCATTACTCATGCACTCATGCAATTAACCATGCACTGCCCATGCACTCCTCCAATCACCCAGGCACTACCCCTATTTTATAAACACTACCCATATACTCATGCAATCCCTCAGGCCCTACCCATGAAGCCATCCATGTACGCAGGCACTACCCCTGCATTCATGCAATCACTTGGGCAAAACACATGCACTTCTTTAATCACCTAGCCACTACCCACGCACTCACCATTCACTCAGGTACTATGCGTACACTCCTCCAATCACCCAGGTACTATCCAAGCATGCATGCAATCACTCAAGCACTACTGTTACACTTATCCATTCACCCAGGCAGCACCGGTGCACTCATCTAGGCACTCAGTCACTACCCATGCACTCATTCAATCACCTTGGCACTACCCATGCACTTATGCAATCACACAGGCACTACCCATGCAGGCAGGCATTCACATAGGGCCCCATTCATAGAAATAACTTACTACAAAATCTTAAACTTACTACCATTTTGGTATTTACAGAAGGCACTTACTCATTTTGGTTTTCACAGAAGGCACTTACTCATTTTGGTATTTACAGAATGCACTTACTCATACTAACTTTATGTCCGCACTCGGACCAGAGATTCCGGCCCAGTGATGGAGATTCCGGCCCGGAGGTGGAGATTCCGGCCTGATGGTGGAGATTCCAGCCCAATTTTGGAGATTTCGGCTGCACACATGCAATCACTCTGGCACTACCGTTGCTCTCATGCAATCACTTGGTGGTACACATGCACTCCTTTAATCTCCCAGGCAAAACCCATGAATTTTTACTATCACCCAGAGACTACCCATGCAATTATCATTGCACTCAGGCACTACCCATGCACTCCTCCATTCACCAAGGAACTACCCATGTGCTCATGCAAGTACACAGGCCCTACTCATACACTCCTCCAATCACCCTGGTACTACCACTTTACTCGCGCAATCACACAAGCACTACCCATTTACTCATTTAATCACTCAGGCACTGGTCATGCACTCATCCATGTACTCAAGCACTACCCTGCACTCATACAACAATCACTTGGGCAGTACACATGTACTACTCCAATCGCCCAGGCACTACCCATGTACTTATTCAATCACACAGGCAAACCATGTACTCATCCATGTACTCAGGCACTACTGCTGCACTCATGCAATCACCTAGGTACTACCCATGTACTCCTTCATGTGCTCAGGCACTCCCCATGCACTCCTACAATCAAACAGGCACTATCCACGCACTCATGAATTCACTCAGGCACTACGCATGCACTCCTTCAAATACTCAGGCACTATCCATGTACTCATGCAATCACTCAGGCACTACCCATGCATTCATCCATGTACTCAGGCCCTACCCCTGCACTCATGCAATCACTTTGGCCGTCTGAATGCACTTCTCCAATCACCCAGTCTCTACCCTTGCACTCATTCAATCAGCCAGGTACTACCCATGCACTCAGGCACTGCACCTGGACTCATGCAATCAATCAGGTTCTACCCATGCACTCCTCATTTCAACCAGGCACTGCCCATGCACTCCTCCAATCACCCAAGCACTACCCATGCACTCATCTATGTACTCAGATACTACCCCTTCACTCATGCAATCACTATGGCAGTACATGTGCACTCCTCCAATCACCCAGTCACTAACCATGCACTCTTACAATCCCCCAGGAACTACCCATGCACTCATCAATGCACTCAGGCAGTCCCCCTGCACTCATGCAATATACCCAGGTACTCCCCAAGCCATCCTCGAATCAACCAGGTACTACCGATGCACTCCTACAATCACCCAGGCACTACCCTTGCACTCATGCAATCACTCAGGTACTACCCTTGCACTCATCCATGAACTCAGGTACTAACTCTGCACTCATGCAATCACTTAGGCAGTACACATGTCCTCCTCCAATTCACCCAAGCAGTGCTGCAGTATTGCAGGCACTGCCCCTGCACTCATGCAATCACCCAGGTACTACACATGCACTGCTTCAATTACTCAGGCATTACCCATGCATTCTCCAATCACCCATGCTATACCCCTGCACCCATGCAAACACCCAGGTACTACCCATGCACTCCTCCAATCACTCAGGCACTATTCGTGCACTCATGCAACTAACCAGGCAGTACCCATGCACTCCTCCAATCACCCAGGCCCTACCCCTATACTCATGCAATCTTACAGGCCCTACCTATACACTCATGCAATCACTCAGGCACTATCCATGCAGTCATCCATGTACTTAAGCACTGCCCCTGCACTCAGGCAGTACAGAGCACTCCTCCAATCACCCAGGCACTATCAATGCACTCATGCAATCACTAGGGCAGTGCACATGCACTCCTTCCCTCACCCAGGTACTCCCCATGAACACTTCCAATCACCCAGGCACTACCCATGCACTCATCCATGTACTCAGGCCCTACCCCTGTATTCAGGCAATCACTAGGGCAGTACACATGCACTCCTACAATCACCCAGTTACTACCCATGCACTCATGCAATCACTGAGGCACTACCCATGCACTCCTCCAACCACCCAGGCACTATCTATGCACTCATAAAATAACCCAGGTATTTCCCAGGCACTCATCCATGTACTCAGGCACTACCCCTGCACTGTGCAATCACTCAGGCAGTACACACACACTCCTCCAATTACCCAGATGCTACCCATGCATTCATATAATCACCCAGGTACTTCCCATGCACTCAACCATGCACTCAGGGGCTACTCTTGCAATCACCCAGGCCCTACCCATGCACTCTTCCAATCACCCAGGCACTACCCATGCGCTCATGCAATCACCCAGGCACTACCCATGCACTTTTGCAATTACCCAGGCACTACCTATGCACTCCTCCAATTACCCAGGCACTACCCATGCCCACCTCCAATTACCCAGGCACTAACCATGCACTCATCCATGTACTAAGGCACTACCCGTGCACTTGTGCAATCACTCAGACAGTACACATACCCTCCTCCAATCACCCAGGCACTACCCATGCACTCATATAATCACCCAGGCACTTCCCATGTACTCATCCATGCGCTCAGGGGCTACCCTTGCACTCTTGCAATCACCCAGGCCCTACCCATGTACTCTTCCAATCACCCAGGCACTACCCATGCTCTCATGCAATTACTCAGGCACTATTCATGCACTCCTCCAATTACCCAGGCACTACCCATGCCCACCTCCAATTACCCAGGCACTATCCATGCACTCACCCATGTACTCAGGCACTAACCCTGCACTTGTGCAATCACTCATGCAGTACACATACACTCCTCCAATCACCAAGGCACTACCCATGCACACATGCAATCACCCAGGCAGTACCCATGCCCTCATCTATGCACTCAAGTACTACCCCTGCATTCATGCAATCAGCCAAGCACTACCCATACATTCCTGAAATCATGCAGACACTACCCATGTGCTCATGCAATCACCTAGGTACTACCTAGGTACTACTCCGGTCACCCAGACACTACCCATGCACTCCTCTAATTACCCAGGCACTACCCTTGTACTCATGCAATCACTCAGATACTACCCATGCAATTATCCATGCATCAGGCACTACCCTTGCACTCATGCAATCACATGGGCAGTACACATGTACTCCTCCAATCACCCTGTTACTACCCATGCACTCATACAATCACCCAGGCACTACCCATGCATGCATCCAATAACCCAGACACTACCCCTGCACCCCTGCAATCATCCAGGTATAACCCATGCTTTTTCAATTGCTAACAAAACAGGTGATGGACCTAATGTGGATCAATGTCACACATTCATCCCAGTCAAAAGATCTGGGCCCAAATCCATCGTTTTTTGCACTCCACACCACCCTGGGTTAGACAATGGCGATATGCAAATCAGCTCTGACCCTGTGCCCCATGGGAACAGTCCAGTCCGAACTACAAAAGCCATGTCCTTCCCAGAACGGAATCAAGCATCCGAGGACCGGACCGGTTTCGAGGTAACACCTCTCATCAGCCCGGCTAGCTTGACTCCAGTGGTGTGGAGTGCCTGGGACCCACGTCTGAGCATCCCCAGCACACTTATGGCGGCAATTGCAAACAAAACAGGTGATGGACCGAATGTGGATCAATGTCACACATTCATCCCAGTCAAAAGATCTGGGCCCAAATCCATCGTTTTTTTGCACTCCACACCACCCTGGGTTAGACAATGGCGATATGCAAATCAGCTCTGACCCTGTGCCCCATGGGAACAGTCCAGTCCGAACTACAAAAGCCATGTCCTTCCCAGAATGGAATCAAGCATCCGAGGACCGGACCGGTTTCGAGGTAACACCTCTCATCAGCCCGGCTAGCTTGACTCCAGTGGTGTGGAGTGCCTGGGACCCACGTCTGAGCATTCCCAGCACACTTATGGCTGCAATTGCAAACAAAACAGGTGATGGACCGAATGTGGATCAATGTCACACATTCACCCCAGTCAAAAGATCTGGGCCCAAATCCATCGTTTTTTTTGCACTCCACACCACCCTGGGTTAGACAACGGCGATATGCAAATCAGCTCTGACCCTGTGCCCCATGGGAACAGTCCAGTCCGTACTACAAAAGCCATGTCCTTCCCAGAACAGATTCAAGCATCCGAGGACCAGCCCGGTTTCGAGGTAACACCTCTCATCAGCCCGGCTAGCTTGACTCCAGTGGTGTGGAGTGCCTGGGACCCACGTCTGAGCATCCCCAGCACACTTATGGCGGCAATTGCAAACAAAACAGGTGATGGACCGAATGTGGATCAATGTCACACATTCATCCCAGTCAAAAGATCTGGGCCCAAATCCATCGTTTTTTTGCACTCCACACCACCCTGGGTTAGACAATGGCGATATGCAAATCAGCTCTGACCCTGTGCCCCATGGGAACAGTCCAGTCCGAACTACAAAAGCCATGTCCTTCCCAGAACGGAATCAAGCATCCGAGGACCCATGTCCTTCCCAGAACGGAATCATGATTCCGAGGCTCTCCACACCACTGGAGTCAAGCTATCCAGGCTGAATGAAGGCTGATAGCCAGAAACCGGTCCTTGGATGCTTGATTCCGGACTGGGAAAGACATGGCTTGGTAGTTCGGACTGGACTGTTCCCATGGGGCACAGGGTCAGAGCTGATTTGCATATAGCCAGTGTCTAACCCAGGGTGGTGTGGAATGCAAAAAAACGATGGATTTAGGCCCAGATCCTTGTACTGGGGTGAATATATGACATTGTTCTACATTCTGTCCATCAACTGTGTTTTTTGCAATTTTCACCCCGAGTGTGCTGGGTATACTCAGACGTGAGTCCCAGGCTCTCCACACCACTGGAGTCAAGCTATCCAGGCTGAATGAAGGCTGATAGCCAGAAACCGGTCCTTGGATGCTTGATTCCGGTCTGGGAAAGACATGGCTTGGTAGTTCGGACTGGACTGTTCCCATGGGGCACAGGGTCAGAGCTGATTTGCATATAGCCAGTGTCTAACCCAGGCTGGTGTGGAGTGCAAAAAAACGATGGATTTAGGCCCAGATCCTTGTACTGGGGTGAATGTATGACATTGTTCTACATTCTGTCCATCAACTGTGTTTTTTGCAATTTTCACCCCGAGTGTGCTGGGTATACTCAGACGTGAGTCCCAGGCTCTCCACACCACTGGAGTCAAGCTATCCAGGCTGAATGAAGGCTGGTAGCCAGAAACCGGTCCTTGGATGCTTGATTCCGGTCTGGGAAAGACATGGCTTGGTAGTTCGGACTGGACTGTTCCCATACAGACCCCCGGGACAACGCACACAATTCAGCGAAGACATCGCCGACTTCATCAGCCCGCACGCCCTCTGCTCCGCTGACTACATCCTCCTCGGGGACCTCAACTTCCACATGGAGAACAACAACGACCGCAACACCACCACCCTGCTGGACAACCTCGCCAACCTGGGACTCGAACAACTGGTGAACACCCCCACCCACTATGCCGGACACACACTCGACCCCGTCTTCTCATCCAGCAAGGACATCGCCTTCAGCCACGCCACGGGACTCCACTGGACGGACCACAGCTGCGTCCACTTCAGCTTCGCAAGGACCACGATCCACCACCACCAGCAACAGGCTGCACGCAGGAGCTGGAACAAGATCACAGCCGACCAGCTCGCGTCCTCCCTGAGCAGGAACCCTCCCACCAGCACAATGAACCCTAGCCAGGCAGCCACCAACCTCACGAAGTGGAGCAGCGACTGCGCAGACGAGCTCGCCCCCCTGAGGACCCCGCCCAGCAGACCCGGTAGCAAGAAAGCCCCATGGTTCACCAACGAACTCAAGAGCTCCAAGAAGAACTGCCGAGTCCTCGAGAGAACCTGGCGCAGAGACCCAACACCGGACAACATGACTGCCCTCAAGCTCGCCACCCGAAAACACCACCAACTCATCCGCGCCACCAAGAAAACTGCATTCAAGGAACGACTGGACAACAACGCACACAACAGCAAAGAACTCTTCAACATCGTCAAAGAGCTCTCCAACCCCAACGCCGAAAACAACGACATCACCCCTTCGCAAGACCTCTGCAACTCCCTCGCCTCCTACTTCCACAACAAGATCGCGGACATACACAACAGCTTCAGCACTCAACCGACGAACACCACGACCGAACCACCGCCCCCACCACCACCCTCCGCGCCTGGACTCCGATCAGCACCGAAGACACCGTCCACACGATGAACTCCATCCACTCCGGATCTCCGACCGACCCCTGCCCTCACCACGTCTTCAACAAGGCCGACGCTGTCATCGCACCCCACCTGCGGGACATCATCAACACCTCCTTCGACACCGCTACCTTCCCGGAGAGCTGGAAGCACGCCGAACTCAGCGCTCTACTCAAGAAGTAATCGGCTGTCCCCACCGACCTCAAAAACTACCGCCCCATCTCGCTGCTCCCGTTTCCTGCAAAAGTCATCGAGAAGACCGTCAACAAGCAGCTGGCCGCCTTCCTCGAGACGAACGGATCCCTCGACCCCTCGCAGTCTGGCTTCCGGGCCAACCACAGCACCGAGACCGCCCTGATCGCAGTCACCGATGACATCCGAGCGCTGCTCGACAACGGAGAAACAGCGGCCCTCATCCTGCTCGACCTCTCCGCGGCCTTCGACACTGTCTGCCATCGTACCCTAGTACAACGCCTCAGCAACGTCGGAGTCCAGGAGAAGGCACTGGAGTGGATCATCTCCTTCCTCGCCGGAAGGACACAGAGAGTCTGCCTCCCTCCGTTCAGATCTGAAGCCACCGAAGTCATCTGCGGCGTCCCTCAAGGCTCCTCGCTCAGTCCAACCCTCTTCAACATCTACATGAGCCCCCTCGCAGACATTGCACGCCAGCACAACCTCAATATCATCTCCTACGCCGACGACACCCAGCTGATCCTCTCCCTTACCAACGACCCCGCCAGAGCCAACCTTCACGAAGGGATGAAAGAGGTAGCCGAATGGATGAAGAACAGCCGCCTGAAACTGAACTCAGATAAGACGGAAGTCCTCATCCTGGGATCCTCACCCGCCGCCTGGGACGACTCCTGGTGGCCCCCAGCCCTAGGCAGCGCACCCAAACCAACAGACCACGCACGCAACCTGGGCTTCATCCTGGACTCCTCCCTCTCCATGACCAGACAAGTCAACGCCGTCTCCTCGTCGTGCTTCAAAATCCTGCGCATGCTACGTAAGATCTTCCGGTGGATCCCCACCGAGACCAGGAAGACGGTCACCCAGGCCCTCGTCACCAGCTGTCTGGACTACGGCAACACCCTCTACGCCGGAACCACCGCCAAACTCCAGAAGAGACTCCAGCGGATCCAGAACGCCTCAGCATGACTCATCCTGGATATCCCCCGTTGCAGCCACATCTCCGGACACCTGAGAGACCTGCACTGGCTCCCGGTCAACAAGAGAATCACCTTCCGTCTCCTCACCCACGCACACAAAGCCCTACACAGCCAAGGCCCAGGATACCTCAACAGCCACCTCAACTTCTACGCTCCCAAACGCCAGCTTCGATCGACCAGCCACACCCTCGCCGCTATCCCCCGCATCCGCAGAGCCACCACAGGGGGACGGTCCTTCTCCTACCTCACCGCCAAGACATGGAACTCCCTCCCCACCCACCTCCGCCTGACCCAGGACCACCTCGCCTTCAGGAAGCAACTCATGACCTGGTTGTTCGAGCAGTAGCAGATCCCCCTCCCCCAGCGCCTTGAGACCCTCTGGGTAAGTAGTGCGCTATACAAATGCGATGATTGATTTATTGATTGATTGGGGCACAGGGTCAGAGCTGATTTGCATATAGCCAGTGTCTAACCCAGGGTGGTGTGGAGTGCACAAAAACGATGGATTTAGGCCCAGATCCTTGTACTGGGGTGAATGTATGACATTGTTCTACATTCTGTCCATCAACTGTGTTTTTTGCAATTTTCACCCCGAGTGTGCTGGGTATACTCAGACGTGAGTCCCAGGCTCTCCACACCACTGGAGTCAAGCTATCCAGGCTGAATGAAGGCTGATAGCCAGAAACCGGTCCTTGGATGCTTGATTCCGGTCTGGGAAAGACATGGCTTGGTAGTTCGGACTGGACTGTTCCCATGGGGCACAGGGTCAGAGCTGATTTGCATATAGCCAGTGTCTAACCCAGGGTGGTGTGGAGTGCAAAGAAACGATGGATTTAGGCCCAGATCCTTGTACTGGGGTGAATGTATGACATTGTTCTACATTCTGTCCATCAACTGTGTTTTTTGCAATTTTCACCCCGAGTGTGCTGGGTATACTCAGACGTGAGTCCCAGCCTCTCCACACCACTGGAGTCAAGCTATCCAGGCTGAATGAAGGCTGATAGCCAGAAACCGGTCCTTGGATGCTTGCTTCTGGTCTGGGAAAGACATGGCTTGGTAGTTCGGACAGGACTGTTCCCATGGGGCACAGGGTGAGAGCTGATTTGCATATAGCCAGTGTCTAAGCCAGGGTGGTGTGGAGTGCAAAAAACGATGGATTTAGGCCCAGATCCTTGTACTGGGGTGAATGTATGACATTGTTCTACATTCTGTCCATCAACTGTGTTTTTTGCAATTTTCACCCCGAGTGTGCTGGGTTTACTCAGACGTGAGTCCCAGGCTATCCACACCACCGGAGTCAAGCTATCCAGGCTGAATGAAGGCTGATAGCCAGAAACCGGTCCTTGGATGCTTGATTCCGGTCTGGGAAAGACATGGCTTGGTAGTTCGGACTGGACTGTTCCCATGGGGCACAGGGTCAGAGCTGATTTACATATAGCCAGTGTCTAACCCAGGGTGGTGTGGAGTGCAAAAAAACGATGGATTTCGGCCCAGATCCTTGTACTGGGGTGAATGTATGACATTGTTCTACATTCTCTCCATCAACTTTGTTTTTTGCTCCT
>NW_028241541.1:0-151114 GCF_964263255.1 Lissotriton vulgaris
ATATTATACAGTTCTTTGCTTCCACACAAATGTATATATATACGATGGGTCCGCCATGAACATTGCGATTGGCAAGAAACAACGGAAATGAAGACGCCCCATCGCGGGCCGTTCATTGGCCAAGGATACACCTATTAAAAGGCAGGACTGTTCAAAAGACTGTGGCTAATCATCGACAGCTTTTCCGCACTGATGAAGGCAGAAGCCAGAAACGCGTCTGCGGATATGACAAAGCCCCCTAATACCCGAGTGTGCACCGAAGTTGCCGTGTGTTTTTTGATCTTTTAAGCGGTTCCACCTCTGCTTTTCGGTTGCACCCGCCGGGAGTTCGGCTGGCCCTGGGTGGAATGGTGTTTTTTCTATTAATTTGGGCTGCCAGAAATGCCGCTAACAGATACTGTCGACCGAGTGAGGTCGTTGCTTAGACAAAGCGGGAGTGTCTCTCTAATGCGTAGGGCACTCACAGGTGGGGAGCGGCAGAGGAGGGGACACAGGGTCACAGCAGATGCAGCTGTCATTTAATCTCAACGATGGGTACGCCATGAACATTGAGATTGGCAAGAAACAACGGAAATGAAGACGCCCCATCGCGGGCCGTTCATTGGCCAAGGATACACCTATTAAATGGCAGGACTGTTCAAAAGACTGTGGCTAATCATCGACTGCTTTTCCGCACTGATGAAGGCAAAAGCCAAAAACGCGTCTGCGGATATGACAAAGCCCCCTAATGCCCCGAGTGTGCACCGAAGTTGCTGTGTGTTTTTTGATATATATAACATATATATATATATATATACGGAGAAGGATACCTTGGTGTGTATGTGTATATATATATATATATATATATATATATATATATATATATTCCAACGTAAAGAGTTGCCCCTAAAGGAAAGCCACAAACGTGTAGGTTGCAATTGCCACTTTATTGTGGAGGCTGCAGCATGGTAACTGGATGTCTTGCACAAAATTCAGTGCCTGACACGTTTCGTGTGGGGACACACTTTTTCAAAGGCAAACACTTCTCACAGCGCTGAGCGTCATATTTAAAGTTTTCAACACCCGCCCTTTTGGGCGTCGGCTCACCCAGAGCCTTATGGTATCGGTAGTTCCCTTCATTCTTCTCAAGTGAGTTGCTCACAGCATTGTGGATGTCGATAGAAAACCCCAGTGGGTGTGCTCGAAGTCCAATGTTCTCAATGCTGCACATTATGACCTAAAACACGACTTCCTTCCCAAAATGCTGTCCATCGTTTGATGCCGCATCAATCCGCTTCTATGCGGCTGGGCTCTCCCACGGCCGGGCTGGACGTAACACATTCCAACGTAAAGAGTTGCCCCTAAAGGAAAGCCACAAATGGGTAGGTTGCAATTGCCGCTTTATTGTGGAGGATGCAGCATGGAAACTGGATGTCTTGCACAAAATTCACTGCCTGACGCGTTTCGTGTGGGGACACACTTTTTCAAAGGCAAACACTTCTCACAGCGCTGAACGTCATATTTAAAGTTTTCAACACCGGCCCTTTTGGGCGTCGGCTCACCCAGAGCCTTATAGTATCGGTAGTTCCCTTCATTCTTCTCAAGTGAGTTGCTCATAGCATTGTGGATGTCGATAGAAAACCCCAGTGGGTGTGCTCGAAGTCCAATGTTCTCAATGCTGCACATTATGACCTCCAACACGACTTCCTTCCCAAAATGCTGTCTCTCGTTTGATGCCGCATCAATCCGCTTCTATGCGGCTGGGCTCTCCCATGGCCGGGCTGGCCGTAACACATTCCAACGTAAAGAGTTGCCCCTAAAGGAAAGCCACAAACGGGTAGGTTGCAATTGCCGCTTTATTGTGGAGGCTGCAGCATGGTAACTGGATGTCTTGCACAAAATTCACTGCCTGACGCGTTTCGTGTGGGGACACACTTTTTCAAAGGCAAACACTTCTCACAGCGCTGAGCATCATATTTAAAGTTTTCAACACCCGCCCTTTTGGGTGTCGGCTCACCCAGAGCCTTATGGTATCGGTAGTTCCCTACATTCTTCTCAAGTGAGTTGCTCACAGCATTGTGGATGTCGATAGAAAACCCCAGTGGGTGTGCTCGAAGTCCAATGTTCTCAATGCTGCACATTATGACCTAAAACACGACTTCCTTCCCAAAATGCTGTCCATCGTTTGATGCCGCATCAATCCGCTTCTATGCGGCTGGGCTCTCCCACGGCCGGGCTGGCCGTAACACATTCCAACGTAAAGAGTTGCCTCTAAAGGAAAGCCAACCTGCAGGTCCGGTGATCATCACAGCGGGGGCAGAAACGGCAGCCCTATTCCACCCAGCGTGAGGCCAGATTGCCTCATCACCGCTCAAACTCTCTCTGTGCCTTGCTGGTGAGCCTGGGCAGATCCGATCCCTCGGAGTGAAGAAATCACGGAAGCAGTTCCCAAACACTCCCAGGCCAGCTTGAAGTGCGGGGGCCTCAATAACACGCCTCTGGCTAGCCCGTAATCAATGACAACAACCTCCTTAGTGAATATATATATATATATATATATATATATATATATATATATATATATATATATATATATATATATATATATATATATATTCCAATGCTATTTACTTGTAATGCTTCACATTACAACATTTCTTTAAAGCCAAACCTATTGACATTGCAATGTTTATGCAATGAGCAGAAGCTTGTCCATTTTTTCCCATGGTGGAACTCACAATGATATCTAAATGTTAATTATAAGAAAACATTTGTGAGCAGCTCCCTTTCAACTCGACCCCATCTACACTGAGCCAAATCTATATTGGATCATATATCCGGTTTATGGACCCAGGTTTGATGTACAAACTGTGTGGCATATTTATCAAAGATTTGCATTGCCCTTGCGCCACGCAAGGGGAAGCAAGGGCGACTTGAATCCTAAATGAGATTTAGCAAGCCATGCAAGGCCACCCTACGTGGACCTGAGTTGCTTGATCAATCTAGAGTAACGCATGGCAGCACAAATTTCCTCACACTGAGCAGAGGTATTTATTGGATGTGAAAAATACCTCCTATTCAGAGTTAGCAATTGGAAAATGGGAAATTACATCGGGAATTTAGTGCTTACTGAAAAGAATGATGCATGTTTCAGGATTTACTTAACTTTATAACTAGTTATATTGCAGCGATTTGACCTCTATAAAACGATCCAACTTAGTTATTGGCTCAGTTTCCACACAGCAAACAGATCATTTAGATACGCAGATCTTGCAACTGTGTACATCCTCATGGCAATGCATACACCACACATACAAGCCATTCATCAAGCAGCGCGTACACACAAGCTGACACAGAGTTGCTGGAGATGTAAGCATGCTAGTGTTAAGACGTGGTGTGCAGGGCCAAACAGTATTGCATATGATTGACTGGGTGGCTGCATGTAGTGTGGTATATTTTGAGAAAATGCATTGCTGGTGCAGTTGGGGGAAGTTGTAAAATACTTCTGCTTGCAATTTGTTTGTTATGGATGGTTGTTAGTGAGAGTATGTGGTTGAGTTGTGTTGCTTGTTTGTATTGCAACTAGCTGTATAATGTGAATACTGACGTGTAGTATGACTGCCTGGAGAAAATATGTGGTATGGGAAAAAGGAGCGGGGCACCATGTTGTATTAATGATTGCTGTGGAAGGTGAGTTTTTGTGACTGTGATGAGTAAGCAAAAGTTGTTGTCTAGTATTATGAGTAGACAACAGGAACAATTATTCTGTCAATCTTTTTCATCCACCAGATGTTAAATAACCACACTTGTATAGAAAGTCAGGTGGGAAAGGGAATTCATCTTCATGAACAGTATTTTCTAATCTGAATAGATAGAAACTTGGTGCAGTTCCCCTCTTTATTTAAGTTCTAATATGTAGGAGGGAAGTCTGATAAATACACAACTAAGTGGATTGACACTGGTGCTGTAGGGGGTTTCTGTAAATCAAATATTTGAATCCCTATAACACTCTTGTCTGATTTATCTTTCATTCAGTTTGGGCCAATAACCCAGACTCATTGAGTTGAGTAAACACAAATGACAGCTTGCTGTTGCATTGAAACACAAAGTTATGCCTGTAAGATTCCCCATAAGCAATATCAATATCAAAACAATCATAATACAAAAAGATGGCTGTTCATTTAGCACACAACAGAAACAGAATTGTTTCTTAAAGAGCAAGTGCTTTATTTACTGATCAAGTTGTGCACAGCTATAGTGTAATCTCTGTGGAGGTTGCAAATGTGTTTGCTTTATAATGATGCTATTTGTTTTCCCTGCACGACTTAGTATACACAGCAGATTTAGCTCGCCAGCCTTGTTTTCCTTGCAATTTGAGAACATGTCTCTATTAGTCACTTGTTGGTTTAACTTAGGCACACTAGTTCTTAATGTGTTCTAGTTTTCTTTCCTTTCCTTATGTTGCTTTTTCCTGTTTGTTTTATTTTCCTGTACATATGCATTGCAGCAGGAGAGACTTGACTCAAATGTACTCCCATTTTTCCCGTCCCTTTTAATATCACGTCCCCTTTCTACATCACTCCTTGTGCTTCCTCTTTGAATGACACATTCTTCTATGTAGAGTTTGTTTAAAGAGGCACTTTCTTATTCATTCATGCAGCAGTTGCTCTGGTGGTGTACCCGCAGCGCACGCTAAGTATGCCCAGACCAAGCCTGTCTTCACTCAGCCACTCTTGGCTAGTTGAAGTATAAAAACGCCTGTGTACACTGATAACACACTTGGACATGCCTAAGCATGGTAGAGAACATTTAATGAAACTTCACAGGAACGCTGTATGTGGAGTAGTTCTACATTAAGGTCAAACTAAACAACTGCCTCCTGGAACAAGTGTCTTTCATCTCTATGATGAAGGAGCGCCAAAGGCAAGCCAGTCTGCACCCATCTGCACCTGGACTGCACCCAGTGCCACATACTCTGGTTCTTGGAACGTCCACTGCTATGATGGCAGTACTATCCTTGCTCCCATCCCAGGACACCATGCCATCTGCCATCTCACATCACCGAAGAATACCCATGGACCCCTCATCTGCCGGAACTGCAATAATACCTTCACCCATGCCAACACACCATCTCCTCTTGCCACCCAGCTGACCCGACCGAATCAACTGCATATTCCTCAACATGCAGTCCATCCACAAACACAACATGGAAATCTGGGACCTTGTTGATTCCACCTCCCCCAACATTGCTTTCTTTCTTTATGAAAATGTGTTCCTACCCATGCTCGGACCAGACATCACCATCGCCATCCCCGTTGGCTACAAAATCACCATCAAAGAGAGCCCTGACTGCCCAGGAGGAGGCATTGTCATCGCCCACAAGAACAACCTCCGACTAACCACATACTCTAACGGTTACCATGGAACACCTCTCTTTACATATCCAGTACAAACCCCAGCACCACCCTCTGTGGGACCCTCATCTACAGTCCCCCCGACCCTGACCTCCCTTCACCAACACCATTGTAGACCTCATGCCACCTAAAGCTCTGGCATTCACTGACTACTCGGAGACCTCAACTTCCACATAGACAACCCCAGTGACCAGAACACCTCCTCCCTACTGGAAAACCTCACCAACATCAGTATCAAGCAGCTGGTCACTGCCCTGACCCAAACAGCTGAATAAACGCTCGACCCTGTTTTCTTCAGGGCTAGGAACATGAGCTACAGCCACACCACCAAACTCTCCTGGACAGGCTACCATTCTGTACATCTCGCCTTTTCTACACCTACCATACATCACCGCTCTCATTTCCTCCCCGTCGCAGCTGGGACAAGGCCACCAAAGAACTTCTCATGGATTCCCTAAGCACAACCACTCTTCCAATGCCAACTGACACCAACACCGTAGCAAGCATCCTCTCCCTATGGATCTCCGACTGCCCAGACTGTGCAGACACTCTTGCACCCCTCAAGAAGAACCAAAGCAAGCAACACACCAAGAATGCCAGCTGGTTTACTCCTGGCCCCCATGAGTCCAGACATACCTGCCGACGACTCGATAAGCAATGAAGGAACAACAAAACACCAGAAATCCACGCAACCATCAAATCCACCATAAACACACACCACCTCCTCCACAAAACCACAAAGAAAACAGCCTTCCAAGACAGAATCATTGCCAACACACAACAGCAAAGAACTCTAAGCCATTGTCAAAGAGTTGGCCAGGCCCTACAGCAAAACCACAGAAATCCCACCCTCCCAATACCTCTAGACCTTGCCACTTTGCCCGCCACCACTGCACTCAACCATGCTGCATCTCAACAGATCATGCTCATCTGGACCCCGCTTACAAAAGAGGACATGCTCAAGACTATGAAGAGCATCCACTCAGGAGCCCAGTTAGATCCTTGCTCATGCCACATCTTACACAGAGCAGCTGCCGCCATTGCCCCCCAGCTTTGCGCCACCATCAATTGCTCCATCGAAACCGACACCTTTCTTGATGACTGGAAAGATGCTGAGATTAACCCCTGCTGAAAAAGCCACCCTCAGACCTGACAGGCCTCAAGAACTTTAGACCCATCTCCCTCCCCCTTCCCAGCCAAAGTCATTGAGAAGGCCACCAATGCCCAACTCTCTAAGTTCATCGAAGTAAATAATGCCCCTTAATACAATCTATCTGTCTTCCAAAGCAACCACAGCATGGAGACTGCACTCCTTGCTGCCACTGACAACATCCTCTTCCTCCTCGACTGAGGAGAGACCGCAGCCCACTTCCTGCTGGACCTCTCAGCTGCTTTCAACACCATATCCCACTGCACACTAATCATGAGACTCCACGATGCCAGCATCCACAAAAAGGCAGTTAACAGGATCCACTGCTTGCTCACCGGCCAGACACAGTAATTCAGACTACCTCAATCCTCTCGGAATCTACAGCAATAGATCAGCTAAGGAGTGCCCCTGTGTTCCTCCCTGAGCCCCACCCTCTTAAGCGTCTATATGGCCCCCCTCACAGACATTGTCAGAAGCCACAAACTCAACATTGTCTCCTACGCCGATGACTCCCCACGGATCCTGTCACTCACCAATGACCCTACAACCGCCAAAACTAACACCACAGCAGAAAGAAGGCTGAAAGACAGCTGCATCAAGCTCATCTGGTACACGACTGAATTGCATATCCAGGGTCACACCCCTTCAGCCTGGAGCGACTCCTGGAGGCCAGCCGCTCTGGGACCCTCACCCACCTCGACGGACCATGCACGCAAACTTGGTATCATACCGGAATCATCGCTCTCAATGAACTGCCAAATCAACTCTATTTCCTCAGGCCTGCTTCTACATACTCCTGCTACAAAAGAAATTCAGATGGATCCCCACAGAATCCAGAAAGACCGTCACCCACACACTCATCACCAGCAGACTCAACTGTGGCAAAGCACTCCGCGCCTGCTTACCCAGAAATGACAAAAAAATCTACAGAATGTTCAAAACGCTACCGCCAGATTGATCTTCGACATCCCCCACCGCAGCCACATCACACAACACCTCCGACAACTCCACTAGCTCCTGGTCAAAATGAGAATAACATTCAAGCTCCTCACCCATTCATACAAAGCTCTCAACATCATAGTACCAGAATACCTGAACCGCCGCCTTGCATTCCGTGCAGTGCTTAATTTGTCCTGATGCTTTCCAGTGCTTAGCACTGGCACTTATTTCTTAGGGCCGGGTCTATACACAATAACGGTCTCTCCAGTGAATAGATGATATTGCATCAGCAGCACTGCTCGTATTTTACCTTCAGCGGGGCCCTTCCAGAAAGACTAGTCACAATACGAAATGGCTACTTTCCAACCCGTTCAGAAAATACCTAGTGCATTTGTAACTGTCCCCAAAATATTCCACAGGTGGAGTTTGAATAGTTAACAAGCCTCCTGCTCTGAATATACCTACTGCCCTCACATTCAAAGGGGGCAAGCTCTGATGAAGTTACACTGTAACTTGTTCTTCTGGGCAGGTGTACGTTTATTATTGTTTATGTCACTTTCATCCTTTATGAAAGGACTGCAGAGTTTATTATTGACAAGTGACATGCAGCTCCTGCTCTCTGCGTGAAAGGCATGCAGGTCGTATTTTCATGAAAGAGGCAAAGCTGCATTCTACGGTAAGTAGTAACTCCGTGCTTTGTTACTTACAGCATGTTACGCCAGGTTTAATTATTTTAACATACCCAGCTGTGGGACATGTTTTTTTAGGACGTATTCCCTGGGGATGTCAATGAGACAGTTATTTTACCTTATTAGGTTCCCGCAGGTGCGCAACACCCATTGGACTCACCGGGCTTCAGCACCCCCCCCCCGTCGTGTGTGGCAGCCCGGGATGAGACAGATCCCGGGCACACACAGAGCCGCACCCGAACGTTTCACAGGTCTTTAAAAGACCATTTGAATGTTAATTAGGCCTTGCAGTTGTTTCACCCTTTCTAAGAGCCCCTGCAGCTCCACTCTGCCTACTGATTAAAGGTTCAGCCCCCCCTGAAATGTTTTTTTAGCCTCGCCCCCCTCCGAAATTTGGCTCTAGTTGCGCCACTGGGTTCCCGTCGTTATGAAACGTATGGCCCTCAAAAGAAACTGCTCTATGAAAAGCATGCGCTCGTCCAGGGAAGCCCTTGTTCCTTGACTTTGTTAATTTGTAAATAAATCCATGCCTGCTTGAATCAGTCAGTAGTGCTTGATTGAGCCCGCCATGCTGTAAAATATTTAAATTTGGATGCAGGGCCTCCCTCCTTCTCATGAGGACACAGACAGCACACACACACAGCCAGAAACTGCCTGGGCTTGGTACCGTCCGGCCCTGTTCTCCCTACTTAGCGTTGAATCATCAAGTGCTTCCTCCCAAGTTGTATGGACAAATGCAGATCAGGGTCTCCACTTTTCGCATGCCCCAGCGTACTGTGATGCTGCAGTGCTAGTCATCAACGAAAGCAATTAAGAGGCCTATAAAATAAAACTGAAAAAGGCAGTAAGTAATTATTTCATTTTTCATTTTTTTAACATATGCTACTGAAGCAAGTATGTCTGGATTAATGGTTTGGTGCGTGCTTGGAAAAGTGCAAACCCTATTTTCATGCTTGCGATTGTTTTTATGCAAAGGTGCAACATTACAGCAGTCTCATATTAGAGCGCAAGGTGATGTCAGTACTAGACTCTGCCTGTAATGTAAATTGAAACTTGTATTGCACACTACTCACCCACAAGGGTCTCACGGCGCTTGTACGAATACCGCTGTGGAACCCATCCTGGCTTTCCCTGTGAGGCGTCCACTCCTGGGCACCCCCAGGGTGAAGGCCAGGCATCCTTAGCGTTGTGGGGGCCATTGTGGAGATTAAGCAAGCTATTGCCCAGAGTTGCAGAGTGGGACTTTATGATTAGAATAGGCACCGAGGCGAGAATTATCAGGTCCGTTGAATTTTGAGCCCAAGACCCGCCGAGGCAGGTAATTGAACCCTGGTCCCGGGCTAGACCTCTGCATCAGGGTCTGCCGCTCTAACCATTGAGCCACACTTCTCTGGATCTTAATCTCACCAACTATGCCAGGTTGGGGTTTCCTGAGTCACAATCAAGTTTTGGGGGCATCTGCCAAGTGTACTAAAAATCGTAACCTTTGTCAGGCTTGCTTTTGCGGCCTTAGGCAGCTTCGGTGCCACTTCTGTCACCTGCGCCAAACCTAAGACCTTATCTCAGTCCGGTGAGCCTGTCACTGGTATTTCTTCTATGTCATGGGTGGGACGCGGAAGGTCTCTGTGAGGCCCTCTAGTGCGTCAGATTCACCTACAGGCCTCAGCAGACACATACTCCATGCACTCCCACCCTCAGTCACCCACCCCTGTGTCAGAGATGGGCAGAACTTCCAGTACCTCAAGCTGCATTGCCAGAGCAATTTCATTACTCCTATGGAAAGCCAGAGCATGTGAGGCAGCCGGACGGACGGACCAGCGGAGAGTAAGCAGGTGACACCGAAAAACATAAAAATATCTAGCATAAAAACTGAAGCAATTTCCAGAATGAGTGACAGCGAGACCTACACACATCAGGCCGCCATTGAAGCACCAGAAGCTCAGAGTGCAGAGCTCAAGGTCGCCATGGAAAAATAGTGAGTGCCCCTAAAATGTGATGTTTGCCTTTGCCTCCAGGACTATACCCCACAATACCACTGAGCACAGCCTATACAGTGCGCACCACAAACTGAGTTGTTATTGGCTGCTATTAATGTTAAATGGAATTACTCATCTGTGGGGGCCCGTTTTATTGACCTTTGGAAATGGAAAGGCTAACTTGTCCTTGCTGGGATCCAAATCTGAAAACTGCTGAACTGTACAGCAGGTGGGGGGAGCCTTGTAAACTAGCTTACAAAAACCCACAACCGCAACCCATGACCCGCAGGTAACACTGAGGTCTCTGCAGTGCGCACATTAGCCAACCAAGATATCTTACTAGGAATTGAACCTGTGACCTGTAAGTGGCACAAACATCTTCTACATTGGTATTTAACCGGCTACAGGTGGTCATCAGGGAGCGTGACTGGGATGTACTTGGAGGACATACTCTAATTTGGATGCCTTGGGTTTTGTTTTTCGCCAGGAAATTAAACTGGATTGTGTTCTGTGGCGAACAAAGAATACACATTTTGCTTGTTCCACTTTTATGGCAGACTTCTCTGGCTTCACCTGGCTTCTAGAGAGAGGTGAAGTTTTGTCTGGTGGCAGTTTCAACTCATCTATGGTGGCGCAGAGGGTTAATATGCCTGCTGCAAATAACGTGTACTATGCAGATACAGTATTTCTTGTGCAGTGCTGAGAGGGATGCTGATTTTTTCAGAGATCCTTTTGCTACTGTGCACTTCATAAGTTACAATCATGATCTAGCACAGTGAGCTGTGAACTGCTATCAAAGCGCTAGATGAAAACAGCATAGTATAGGTCAGAAAGTTGTTGTTTTTCCCAGTCTTTGTCTATCCTAATTTTACTAAAAAAGGGATTTGTTTAGGTAGAAATAAATTGTTAAGAGTAAAATCAACTCTAACCACTGTGTTACGTTGCAAAATTTGCATTAGTGACAATAATCACTTTGGCCAATTTATTCCAAAATTGTGTTTTAAATGTTCTTTTGCTTTCATTTTTTTCAAATATTTCTGGGTGGCGGGGAACCTCCTATCAAAACCTTTCCTGAGGAAGTCTCTCTTGCTGAAATTCAGATTGGGTATTACATCTCGCTTTCAGCAGTGTCAGTTGAGGATAAGGGTGAAGCCAATAGAGTAAGTGGGTGGTGTTAGTGGAGAAAGTGGGTGGGGCTGGGAGAAACGGTTGAGGCCTCCTAAAAAAAATTGAGCACCTGGACTTCATATATTACAAATTAAGCACTGACTCCATGTACTCGCCAGACAACTCTGTTCTGCCAATGGTGCCCTAGCCTCCGCCCCCAGGATCCAAAAGGCCTGAACTGGAGGAAGTTCCTTCTCCTTCTTCGCTGCCTAGATCAGAAACACCCTGCACCCTCCAACTCAGGCATTCTGCGTCGGTGACCCAATTCAAAAAGGACCTCAAGACCTGGCTCTTATAATGATCCTGAAAATCCAAAGGAGTAGGAGAACACCTTCCCACCCCCTCAGTGACTTGAGACCCCCTTGATTGATTACTTTTTTGCCCTCAGAAATTGGCTGCTTGAGACTGCAGTCTAAATAGATATATTGTCACTTTCACTAGTTATGAAGTCATACACCTACACCTGGTGATCACAAGTTCCTTTGGCCCAATGGCAAGTTTTGGCGCTGAGCTCACCAAATAGTTTGCACTGATTACCTTACATGCTTTAAAGCTTCTCATTGTAGGAGACGGCATTGTGTGGAATTAATAAGTTGACTTATTGGAGTTTTATGTTCCTGAATCCTGTCAGTGGCATAGCAAGGTTGACCTGGAAAATAATATAAGCTAGGGAATGGAGCCCCTGTACTGATAAATGCCCCCAAGACTCAGCCAATCATCAAGCCTCCCAGGTGCTAACTGCATGCACCCTGCTTCTTTCCGTTTTCCTGGACCATTTAGGTAACCACTACCCTTAGCACCAAAAGTAGTGAGAAGAGATAACGTAATAGATTACATTATTTTTAAATCATGCATTCCAGGCACAATGGGCCAGTAATATTGCCTTAAATTTGTTCCATGCTTTATATTTTTTTTTATATGTTTTTATTATTTTGTAGAACTGAACAGTCACAAGTAACTCCATATCAGTGGCATAGAAGACATTTTGCATATAATACCTTGATAGTCGTCATATAGTAGTCACACATGGTCATTTTGTTCCATGATTTTTTGTGAGTAAGGATCTCTCTGAATAAACATTTGGGGGCATATTGCTCATATTTTCATGCAGCACAGCAAGCCATCTTGCTGGGCGGCTTGAAAGGGAAAGAATGCACACAATATGCTACCTTCTGCATGCACCGTTGTGTCATGTTGCAAATGGTGCCTGTGCTGTAGGTAGGGTTGTTGTGTACAGAAAGTGACACCCTCCTGCACAAAAACAATCCTCAGAGGCATTTTACTCTTTCTATGTGTGCTGCAGAATTCCCTATTTACTTATCGGTAATCTTCTTTACCTCGAGTCATGGTCTTCCCTGACACAGTCCTTCAGTTCTGCAGTTTGGAGATGCCATATCAAGTGCAAGAACTTGGGAGCATATGTATCAAATGCCGTTATTGCGATTCCCAAATAGCGATTTTTAGAGAATCGCTATTTGAGAATCGCAAAATGGGATGTAATAAAAAATTCGCAAATATTTTACGACTCCTTAGCATTCCTTAATTGCGATTCGCAAATTGCGAATCGCAATTAAGGAATAACTTCCCATTCATTTCTATGGGCCTAAAGGCAACAATATCTTCAGAGTCGTGGAAACAATAGATAACTATTTCACTCAGTCAATCGTGCATGCTTTGTTTCTACAGAGTTGCAGAGAAATAGATAGACAGGGCATTTCAATAAAAAGGGTTTATTGAACAGTCTTGTTTCCCATGCAAGAGATATGAACTGCTACAATCGTTAGACAGAATGCGCAGTATAACGCGTACAACGCAAACCGTAATATAAAATAATACTGTAATAGCTTGATCTGTCACTATGACATATAAAAATACATACATAAATAAGACAGGCTAAAAATACTCAACTGGTGCTTCTAAAATAAGCCTACCCCAGTGTACCCAACCTAAGTCTAGTACGAGGGAAGAAGTAGGTGCTGTTTTAGAATAAGTTTAGTTTAGTTTAGTTTAGTTTAGTTTCGCCAAGAATTGCCAAAGGTTTCTATAGGTTCTAATCAGCTCCATACCTTAGCATGAAAGAGGTTGGTATCTCTTTCCTGGGACTCAATTCTCTAACACCCCGCAAGGGGAGTCAGAAACACTAGAGCTGGATTCTCGGCAGGAGGATGACAGCGTCTGGTCAGTGCGTCAGTTTGGGAGATGACTTCCTTCGGGACTTGCTGTGGGGAGCTCGGTCGTGCAAGTAGGTAGCCGAACCGCACTGTGACTTGCCATAGCAAGTGAAGGTATATTTATACCTTGAAGTTGTTTAGGAATGCCAGTATTGACTTAAAAGTCGGGCATGAATGAAGCCCCAAGGAATAGATGTTCATGCATAATAAATGAGTCAAGCAATATCCAAGCAAGGGGAAGGCCTAAAGGCTTAAGAGTCTGGTTTTCCAGGAACTCGTTGTGACCTAGATGAACGGATGTAAGTAGCCATGCCTGTATTTGGTTAGCATTGACAATAAGTATGGGCGAAATGCGCAAATTCGCATTTCGCATAATCAGCGAATTCGTGCGAATTTGCGGATTTTTTTTGCGTGTTCGCGGGGCTTTTTGCGTGTTCGCGGGCCTCTTGCAGCGCACCGACCGCGAAGTTACCCATGCGGTCGTACATGGGCGCGGCGATCTTGTCCGCGCTGCGTATTTCCGTTTCCGGGTGCTATTTGCAAGCTTGCATTGTGCGCAGGGCGCGATTACGTGTTCGCGTGTGTTTTTGCGTGCTTGCGGGGAAAATATCGTGCAAACTTACCCACGTGGTCCTTAATGGGTGCAGCCATCTTGTTTTTCATTCATTGCTATGGTTCTGGGCATGCTTTTGCAATCCTCCCCTAATCTTTGCAATCCTTTGTTTCTTTGAACTTTTTTTGGATCTTTTTTACTCATTATCTATCCCTCTCTTTTTCTAAATCTATATTTTGTGGTTTTTTTCTACTTTTCGTTACTTTAAAGCTACTTTTTTAAACTATTTTCTTTTCTTTACTTTTTCCCTATTCTTCCCTATTTTTTTTTTCAGCTGTACAGGACCATGGCAAAGGGAGCCGGGAAGAGCAAGGAGAAGGGTCCTGCACCCCGTACTCGGCTCCTTGCGGGCGATTGAGGGGGGAGGATGTGGTGGCCATGGAGGTGTTCAACACGGTGGAGGTGGCCGCACTTATATTTTATGTTCTGCACCACCTCCCGAAGACCGTGGCAGCAGGGGGCAGGCCCGGTCAAGGGTATAGCCTCCGGGGTGCGTCGCCTGCTGTGGGATAAGGTGTACCGGGCCATGCATAGGGAGTCGGGGTCCGGCGCACCTATGACCAAATGACCCACCGGTGGGCTGAAATCTCGACCGGGAGCAGGACCTGCTCAACCGGCTAGGCGTAGAGATCCCTGGCCTTGGTGAGTAGCTATTTAATAGCTACTTTGTTTTCTACTGCTCTGTGTTATATTGCTAATATATGTTTTTTCCGAAGAGCAAGAAAGCTGCTGTTTCGTTTACTTTGCAGGTAAAATAATGTTTAAATAGCTTCTGTGATTGCAGGTGCTCGCCTCCTCAGTGGCGTTGCTACTATGCTTACTTGTTTGCAACTTTGTGCTCATTTGGCCTGAATATGTATGAGTGTAGTACTTTACAGAACTGCGTAAGTGCTAGAGAGACTAGAGACTCACGTCTAGTCCTTCCTTTGTACTCCTGCTGCCACTAAGAAGAAGAGATAGTGGTGGATTGATAGGTTGAGTATATTATGACTTGTTATTAGTAGTAGGACATTTTTAGTGGTCTGCAATCATGATGACGGACTGTGTCTGTCACTTCGTGTGCTGTTGAGTGCTGGCAGTCGTAGTAGAACCTTTTGTTGTTGGTTTAGTCAGTGATTTACATAACTTTCCAAGTAGACGGTCTGCGTATCCAGCAATACTGTACTATTATCCTCCTAGATGACCAGAACAGATAGCTCAATACATGTAGTGCAATTGTTGGTAATTTGTTTCCCCGAGATAATTTTAGATTGTGGTCAAAGAAATCAAATATTTCAAAAAAACAATCATCCATGTTTGTGTTTATTTCATGTTCACATTTAGCACCTCCCAGGGGCAAGAAGAGTACATCCAGACTCCGGCGAAAAAAAAGTGGTCAGGAACGGTCCTCTGCAGCCTCTTCTGCTAGCCCCAGTAAGTTGTTCTGTTGTTAATATAATTATACTTCCCAAACTTTTACAGCTCCTATTCATTTCAAACTGTTTCCTAATTCTATTTTTTACAAAATAGTCTTTGATCTTCTTGTAGACTGTTTCTATATTCTAATCCTGCCTCTCTACCATCACTCTCTGTGCTACTATTTACTAATATTATGAGTCGGTCTGTGTAGGTAGCTAATCTTGCCCAGCCGGCAATCGGTGTTAAACAAAACTCTGATCCAGCAATAGCTCTAGAGGCACTGAGTGCAGTCCTCTGGGTTGCCCTTGCTGTGTATTCCAGTCTTCTTAATGTTAGTGCTTTGACAATTTCCAACAACAAAATGTCAATGTCAACCAAGAATAAGCTAGTCGTTGGCTTTTTGAATTGATAGTAGCACATACCACACTGCTAGTGTTTCAGGGACTATTCTGCAGATACAGAAGTATGGACAAGAGAAATAAAGGACATTGTTGATGATAGGTGCAGTTCGACTTACCACATACCTCAGTCAGAAGTAACTGTGCGGGACTCGGGAGCCCTCACCTTGTTGGAACTTCAAGTCCTCCTGGTGGTGATGAGGAGTACATATACAAAAAAAGGACGGGCACCAGAAGAAAGTATTCAATGGTTCCAATTCGTATTCAAAAATTTCTTTATTCAATTCCAATAAAACCAAACTCCTCAGCCAAAGCGTTTCGTTCACAAAGAACTTCGTCAGGGCTATTCGGTAAAGGGAGTATCCCATGGATTCATACCCATCGTTGGAATATATTGCGAGATATAGCAAATAACACCTTCACAGTGGACCAATAAATATGTAAGCCAGAGGACAAACCAAATGCGTTGTCCGTTCTAAATCGAATGAAGTAATCAATTTGGTTTCCCGCAGTATAGTGACTTTGGGAGTGTTCAGCCTAATTTGCGGCCGCCAGTTCGGGTAGCTGATAGTGTGAAGAGCGAGATAGTCATAAAGGTTTACGACTATCTCGCTCTTCACACTATCAGCTACCCGAACTGCCGGTCACAAATTAGGTGAAGGTGTTATTTGCAATATCTCGCAATATATTCCAACGATGGGTATGAATCCACGGGATACTCCCTTTACCAAATAGCCCTGACGAAGTTCTTTGTGAACGAAAGGCGTTGGCTTAGGAGTTTGTTTTTTTTGGAATTGAATAAAGAAATTTTGGAATACGAATTGGAACCGTTGAATACTTTCTTCTGGTGCACCGTCCTTTTTTGTATATGAACTTTTGGATCCGCTTTGCAGGAGAGTGTTGGTGCGGCACACTCTGGACGTATTGTGCACACCTCATAGACTTATATACCATACATTGAAAATACTTGTGCATAACCTTGGTCAGCCGCTCTTTTTCTCTGGTGATGAGGAGTAGTCGGTTCTGTCTGTGATTAGAAAAATGTTGCACGGGTAAAAAGCAAGCATTCATCAGTTGTGCCAAAAGTGTTGCATATTATTATTTCTAAACATATAAGTTAACACCCTCCCCAAAACCGTGACTTTTCTTCAGTCCCAATAATTAAACATTCTATATGTATTAACATTTTCTCTTCCATTACGAGACGAAATAGGGGGTGGTATTTGGCATCTAAAAATATGACATGTTTTTTGTAGGCATCACAACATCGGATGCAGCACTACCCACCACAGTGCCGGGGCCAGCAGCGTGGAGGAGTCCACTCCAGGGGTGGATTCAGCAGGGCCACAAGTGCCACAAGGAGGAGCTGAGGGGGGTGGCTTAGAAGCAGCGGACGGTGGTAAGTTATTATACTCCTTACTTATTGGCATTTTAGAGTAGGCTCGCAAAGGAGTGTATGATGTACTGTACAGTAGACAGTACAGTAGTACAAGTACACTGTACTGTTCAGAACAGTTACTAATTTAGAACTATATTTTTGCCAATCACGGAGAAGATAGTCAACCTTGACTTAGTAATAGCAATAGCGGCGGTAGTTCTCGGGTAAGCAATGGCCCCCTCTATTTGACTTCAACTCAGCTGGGAAACTTTTATCGTAAATGCAAGTCATATCAGATGATCTTGAGGGATGTGAAGAACGAAAAAGGAAAGAAGGGTGAAAGGAAGGACCAGCGAGTAGGAACATTTATGACTGTAAAGAATGATACGTGTTTTTGAATGCACGCAGAGGTGGCTGATAGGAAGGAATCAGATGCATGGCTGCTTGAAGCAAGGATGGTTGGAGTAGAAAGGAAAGATGACTGCCTGTGTGGGTGAATCAGAAAATGCATGTGTGGTGTACATTGCAATTTATCATTTGGGTCAACCTTCAAATGCTAGTCATGACGGTGGTTTTGAGAAAAAAGTAAACTTGATACAACTTAGTTGAGACATTGAGAAGAATGATAGACGTTTACTTTGGAAGCCTGGATGTTATCTTCGTCTTCCTCATAGATAGCAGAGGTGTATGTAGTAGAGCAGACGCTCAGCGGATGAACAGTGTTACTTTGAACAGCATGTTCGTGCCAGAGTAGCAAAGCTGAGGAAATCCAAATACTAGAAGTTGTTATTGTTCATAAAATTTAAATACTGCCTTGACTAACAGTACAGTAGTTTACTTTGCAAGCACAGCATATATTGTGTATGTATTGTATAGTTGACATTATATCAAGTCAAGTCCCTTCCTCCGGCAATTATGGGTACCACACTCACTCCCTATGTTAATAATTTTCTTTCAGCTGTGTCATGGGTGGACTATTACTGTTGTTCACTCAATCTATCAAAACAAAGCACCTAAAGTCATCCATCATATAAGCAATGATCATGTGATCTACAGGATCTATGATCAGAAATGATTAATCTTAATTTTCCTTTTGTAGTAGTCAAGGCCTGGGGGGGCAGTGCGAAATATAAATTACATTGAGCAGTAGCCCTTGATGTAACTGAGTATGGCCAGTGCCACCCCAGTAGAAAAGTAAGAGCTTCCTATCCCCACCTGCATATACTGCTTAAAGTAATGCGAGTCTGCATCATCATGACTTGTGTCTGTTTTTCTTGGGTGCAAGCTGACTGAGCTGGCATTATGCCTACAACCACAAGTCCACGTACAAGTAATTTCTTTTGCAAAACAAGAGAAAAAAAGAAGACTGGTGTAGTCTCTGACTCTCTTACTATGTAGTAGTGAGTCCATAGTGCTGCTAGTAGAATTCCTGAAACTCCCACTAATGTCCCAGGCCTACAAAGACTGCGGAAAGATACATGCCAAAATGTTATATTGTGCTTGCAAGTTGCTAGTGTTACTGTGAGAAAACTTTCTGTTGAATTATTTTGACTTAATGTTAAAGACTATTGGCTACAGTATTTTTCTTTCTTTCTTCATATAGATGCTCTAAAAAAGCTCACCCGCAAGGAGATGGTTGTCCGGGCCAGGGCATGTAAACTGGAGGCCATTTGCGTCGAATATCGGCGGCTGTGGGCTCGGGAGCAGGAGGAGACAACTGCTGCATCCTCCTCCAGTGCCCCCAGGTCCACCAGCCAGCAGCCTCCAGAAAAAAAGGGCGCCCTGGCCCGACAGCCTCCCGCCGCCGCCGCACAGCAGCAAGAACAACAGCTGCCCCCCCCCAGAGCCTAGATGGCACGTCTGCACCGCCTCCGAAAGCGAGTGGACTACCTGGAGCGATTGGCAGAGAAGCAACAGCGCCAGCTCCGGGACCTCCGCAAAGAGGTGCGGGACCTGTCCAAAGGAGGACACCGCCGGAGGAAGTGACTTTCCCTTGCCCCTTTTTTAAAGACTGTTGGGGGGGTGGGAATTGGGTGTTGGGGAAAGGGACTTGAAGGACATTTGGACATTGGTTGTGGTTAGGGAGGGGGGTGAGTTGGGTTAGTTTATTTTTGTTAGGGGAAATATATTTATTTATTTTACATACTTAAACATAGTATACGCATTCATATTATTTTGTGTGGTGGTGGGTGGGGGTTACTGTACGTTTGCTTTCTTCAAACTTACCAGCATGAATTATCTAAACGTCCAAACATGTACAAAAGTGCCACTAACAGAGTTAGTAAATTCAATTGCCCTACTAGTACTTTACTAGTACTACTGTGACACTGTCAGTCTCTCCTCTCCTCCGAGTCCTAGCCATTATTCTACCTCCCCAAAATGCTTATCTTACCTGTGATTCATGTCTGAGAATAGGGCTAGGCACAGGGCTGCCTGCATGGCAAATGGCGAGTAGACTTGAATCATGGATTGTTGAAATATCATTGTTGTGCTGGTAGTAGTAGTGGTACACACTGGCAGTCGCAGCATATGAAAAAAAAGGAAAAGAAACATTGAGTGGCATTAGACACAGTACAATAGATTGTACGATAGAGAACAGTGCCATAAATTGTAGCCTAAGCAGTGCTAAAGTATTCAAAAGATAACTAAGTACTAGTTGCGTGGAGCATGGCTACTATAGGAAATAGTATTAAGGCAAAGGACAAAGCAATGTAAGCATTAAGCAATCGATTCATCACGTGTAGGAAGAGGATGTTGTTGATGATCAATCCACGTTGGCGCACATGAAATTCTGATTAGAATGATTTTACTGTTGCTTTGACCTTATCCTCCCCAGCAAGTGTGTGGAATTTATTGTTGTCATTTAGTCACACCTCAATGAAAAACCACACAGCCCGGGAGAAGAGGGTTAGGGTTTGAAAATTGGATGGGAATGGGGGTTTTTGGGAAATTTTTGTGGAGAGAGAAAAAAAAGCACAGCATGTACAAACAACAAATGAAGAAAAACAAATCTTTGGATTCGAAGATATCCATAAATCTTTTAAGGGACATAAATGAAGTGCACTATTGCATGCATGAAGTTGTTTGATAAATGGATGGTTATGTTACTGAAAAGTAGTACTTACTACAACTTACTAGTAACTATGAAGAAACAATTTGACAGTACAGGGCTGCAGTAATAATTATAATTTTGCAATTTCACTTGCCTCTCTGCCGTCAGAGAGAATAAACACTCATAGTACATTAAATTAGTTTTAAAAATAGCAAAGAAACTCATCAAATAGCTGGAGGGATGAATTTGGAGCAGAGAGAAAACAAACTCACAGAGTCACACTCGTAGACGTTCAAGTTCACAACAATAACATTTAAAAGATAAGGAGAAGTTAAGAGGATACTGTAACTTTATGTTGTAGTTGTCCTGTTGAATTTGTGAAGTTGCATGCATCCCGCCATTCCTCTTATTCGCGGCACTCCTCCATTCCATCTGACGCTCCGTCGATCAATCTTGGTGGCCAGACACACTGTCCACTGCCTTCCTGATGTGGAATTTCGGAACGTTTGTTCCATGCCACAGGGTAAAAGCTGGCCTGTAATTGTTGATGGAAAAACAGGAAGTGATATTAAAACACCACAGTGAAAAAAATATAAGGTACGCTCTGTAGTGCAAAAATAACACTTTCAGTTTCAGAGGTGAAAGTATTACATATAATCATCATTTCGAAAGTGCGTACTCTGAGTCTCCTTTTCAAGGATAGTAATTAGTAACTATGGGCGATTTTTGCTGATCGTGCCAAAACGGTGTCTGCAACTAGGACCAAACCCCCTTTCCCACAATGGATTTTCTTCAAACCACTTGCAATCAAAATTAGACCGTCCCAGCAGTGCTCCCAGGCCCATGAACCCACTTCCAAACATCTAGAACCCTCCCCAAGCAGCCCCCCAAAAACACGCGATACTGCGAGGCCTAACTTAAAATTGTGCCAAAACGCTGTCTGCAACTAGGCCCAAACCCCCTTTCCCACCATGGATTTTCTTCAAACCACTTGCAATCAAAATTAGACCTTCCCAGCAGTGCTCCAAGACCCCTCAACCCACCCCTAAAGATCTAGAACGCCCTCAAGCAGTCCCCCAAAAACATGTAATACTACTAAAAAGAAAAGGTTTTCCACCATGGATTTTCTTCTAACCACTTGCAATCAAAATTAGACCTTCCCAGCAGTGCCCCAAGACCCCTCAACCCACCCCCAAAAATCTAGAACCCCCCCAAGCAGCCCCCCAAAAGCATGCAATACTGCTAGGCCTAACTTAAAATCATGCCAAAACGCTGTCTGCAACTAGGCCCAACTCCCCCTTTTCCACCATGGATTTTCTTCAAACCACTTGCAATCAAAATGAGACCATCCCAGCAGTGCTCCCAGACCCCTCAACCCACCCCCAAAAATCTAGAACACCCCCAAACAGCCCCCCAAAAACATGCAATACTGCTGTCCCCAAAACATGGGAAATCGCGCCTTGACAAAAAGTGCTGTTTTCAGCACTTCCACTACTTCGATCCTCTTGAAACCTATGAGGACACTTGTTCCAGTGATTCCCAAGAATCCCAACAAGGCAGAACAAAATGGATCCACTGGAAGGTGTACGACTAGTTCACCCAAACACACGCGCCCGCAAAACACCAAAAAAGGCCAAAATTCGGCCAATTCTGAAAAAACGCCAATGAATGAGCCTGCATTGGGCCCTGAGCCCTAGACTCCGGGAACCCTACCAAATGATTAATTAAACCCAAAAACCCTAGTAAACCGCACTGAACCCTAAACCCTAGATATGCTTTGTTTGTCTGTGTCAAAGAGCCTAGGTATGCTATACCAGGTTGCTTCACTCAGTGGTGCCTGCCTTGACCGTCTGCATGGCCCTGCAGCAAGCATGGGCAAAAAATCTGTTCCGCTTGTGAAATTTGCTGTTTTTCAGCGGCAAATTCACAATCCGCGAATCTCGCGAAATTGCCGAAAATTTAGAAACTCTGAGTGTAACAGATTTGTGGCCCATGCTTGCGGCAGGGCCATGCAGACGGTTAAGGCAGGCACCACTGAGTGAAGCAACCTGATGTAGCATACCTAGGCTCTTTGACATGGACAGACAAAGCATATCTAATTGTATGCAGCAAGTCACATAGCCCCAATTTTACATGAACTGCTGTACTCTGTAATCTGCCTGGCATAACAACACTACACTGCCTCGACCACTCCATACCACAACTAGACAGACATGTAGTTCTGCTGTAGTAGTTGTTGTAGACTGGTTTACCTGTGTGCCACTCACAAATTGGCCATAGTTGTTCCGTAAACCGACGCTGATGATCGATCCATCCCAGTGAGAAACTGTAAAGAAAAATTATATTTTATTTAATCAATCATCATTGCATATTGGCAAACAGTAAGTCCCACGACATTTTACATATTGGAAAATGCAACGTAGTGGCCTCTGCATTTGAAGTACAATTTGAATTAAACAAGGTAAAAAAAGCAGAGTAGACTTGAGTTACATTTAGTGATTAAAAGATTAAATAATAACAGAAGACATATGATTCATTTTTGTGCACAACAAACAAACAGCAAATGCTTTCATCAGAGCCAGACAGCCATTGCTGTCCACTGCATGCCATCCTTTTCTCATTATTCATTACCTGTTCCACTTTTTACCCGCATCTTCTTCTGAAAGTGCGGGACCACAGGGCAGCCTCTCCTGTCAATTTCAGAAGTAACTGTCAGCAATCAGCAAGCATGTAGTCAGTAATTCCAGTCCCACTTGAGGGGACTCGTCTACGAAGACAAAGTTTCTTTATTCTACGTAATCCAACCATCTGCCTTAATGGAAATGGATAGGGGGAGACTGGAGGAGGAGGATAGAGGATCATGATTGAGTTGTGAACTTGTGAACCTCAGGAATGCAGACTGCGGCACCTTCAAATCAATAAGGAAAGAAGATGAAGACCGTGCTGCTGATGGACTTGTTGTGAATAGGTGATTATAGTTTTGTTGTGGTAAAAGTTGCAAAACAAAGAAAGACACACAGGAATAAAAGTGAATAAGGACAAAAAAAAAGGAAGTCATTTTCAGGCCTCGGTGTCAGGGAAGTATAGCTTGTCCTCAAACTTTATGAATTGAGACGGGAGTAGGGCAGGTAACAGAGAAGAACTTCAGTCACCTAAGTCGGTGTCCTCTTCTTCCTGCGTGCATTCACGTATTTTGTAATCTGGTGGTATGAAGTGCTGATTTATCTTGATCAATGTTAACCTCTCCACATTTTTTGGTGAGAGGCGGGTCCTTTTTGAAGTTACAATGGCACCAGCAGCACTGAAAACACGTTCAGAAGACACGCTTGCGAGTGGGCAAGACAAATAATCTAGAGCCAGGTTGGAGACCAGTGGCCATAGTGCCCTTTTCCTATACCAATACAGCAATGGGTTCTGATTAACGAAGACCTCTGTTGTGTCATCCAGATAGGCCTGCACCATTGACTCAATGATCTTTAAATTCAAGACAGAGGCCCCACACAAAGCCTTGGTCCATGCACCACTCACTACCCCTGGGCATAATGGGTCAAAGTAGGGCAGGCTGGGTGCAGGCCTATGGCTCAAAGCACACTGCCTGGCTTCAAAATGGCCCCTTGTCCCCCAGCCACATGGGCAGGCCCTGCCTGGACCAGGCCTCAAAATGGCCACCACCCACATGGCCAGGCCCCAACATCACCCCAAAAAATCAAAAAACACACATAAATCACCACAATCCAATGCCATCCATGCCCTCAATGATGTTTAAATTCAATACACCCCACAGAAAGACTTGGTCCATGCATCACTCACTACTCCTGGGCTTACTGGCTAGTGAGGCTGCACAGGCACCCCAAAATAAAAAAAAATCCACATATAACAGTGAGCTAAAATTCCATGACATAAATGAGATTTAAGTTAAAAAAACCTCACAGAAACAGTTGTATCATGCACCCATGACTAAACCTGTGGCTACCCACAATATATTTTTGTTTTAAGTTGTGAAAAAGTTTTAAAATGTTAGTTGCAGCAACGCAATGCCCCAAACAAACAACACCAACTTACTTGTAAAATCTCAAATCCAAAAGTGATCCAAACTCCAAAGTCCAAAAAGTCCTCAAATAAAATTATCCAGCAGCAGCCACAAAAAGTAATCCTTCCAGCTCCAGATCCAAATCAAAAGTGACCAGGACATGGACAAAGCACTGGGGGGAGCCTGCTGGACAGGAACAGGAAGTTGAAGACTCTGGGGCACCTCCTTCCTCCCACCCCCCCTCCCAAAAATGGACTCCTTGCACAAAAAGGTACAGCAAAATGTCAATCTGAGGAGTTATTCTGATCAAAATCATGATTTTCAGAAGGTTTATGCTGCCTAAGGTGGATTTCTTGTGCAGAATTGCAATTTTTTGCAAGTTCGGGAACGCGGGCTGTTCAAATTTCCCGCCGGAAGTCAACTGCGCGCTGCATCTACGGCGTTGCGTGTTCGCGGGCCCTTATGACGTACTCGCGTTGTCAAACTCTCGCTGTGCAAGATGGCGGGCCACGATGATGTCATCGTGGTCGAAAAACTCTCGCGCGATCACGCAGCAAGATCCAAAATGGCGCAGCACACGCAAACCGGGAGAAAAACAACTCGGCGAACACAGAATCACGGTAAGTCAATGCTGCACGCGCGCTATTGTATTTTTCAAGCGTGACCAAGCAAAAAAATTCATCAGCTTGCGAATTTGCGGATTTTGGGGCAAATTCATGCGATTCGCGGACCGCGAATTTGCCAAAAATCCACAAATTCCGCGAAGGGAATTAATTTTGCGCCCACGCTTAATTGACAATGCCTAAATAAGGACTGGATTTCTATGCCTATATAAGGCCAATGTAAATTGTACCTAAATAAGGGCATGTATCGGGAACATTCATACGGAATCTAAATCGATACACAACAATGTCAACTTCACTTGTGCCAGGTATCAATACCTTAACAAATCCTGTTTATATATGTTTAGTTCTGAGAAGTGCAGTCTTACGTTTCTGGTAGTAAAAGCAAAAATAGGAGTATTAGAAGTATCAGAACGTAAAGAAAAAAACAAGACAGAATAACTTACTCAGAACTGACATGGAACTACTTTAACTTGCAAAGTAAAATCATGAAATATTGTCTTCTGCCAGCCAATATCCATGTGATATTGTCAAGTTGGAGAACTGTAGTTTTGCATTTGTATTGGTGTTTTTATGTAATGTTATGAGGGTTTTTATAGGGTGCTAATCACCCTATAAAAACCTGTAGCCTGTGTGTGAGGTCAGCTCCTGAGGACTTACTCGAAAAGCCAGGTCTTCAACCTCTTGTAAAAGTTAAGAAGAGAGAAGGAAGCTTTGAGGTTTTGTGGGAGGTCATTCCAGGCTTTGGATGCCAGGTATGGGAAGGCATGGCCCACTGCTCAATAAAACACGTACAAACTCAACAACATATGGAAGATAAATTAAGAAAATACAAGCAGAAAATAGAAAACATGTTGCCCTCTAAACTTAGTGGGAATATTTTTGCAGTAACAAAAATTAAACACAGCTGTGCGTGTCCGTCTTGCAAAAGTGCTGCAATTATTTATAATTGTTGTTAAGGTTGAAGCATGGCTGTCACCTTTATAACCAACTTGATGGCCTTCTTGATGTGGAAAAACAATGATACATTATAGACAGATGCATTCTATAATGCTTTCCTGGTTTAGAGGAAGTAGCCACAGGGAATGTGGAGAACCACAGATAAAATGAGTGTGCAAATAAGCACCTCATTATCACTGCCTGGAGAGCTGTAGTATGTGTTTAAGAAACATTACAATAATAAGAGAAGAAGCCAAATAAATGAAAAGCAAACTACAAAATGAGAAAAGTCAAAACTAAAGGACTGGCCAACTAGCCCTGACACAGAAACACACTCATCTACAGGAAGATATACACACATGATCAGGAAATGTCATCACTCACAGGGCAACAGAGCCCTCAAACAGACCAATGCAGAACAGAGTGGACTTAAATGCCCACTACATATTTGTATGGATATATGTTTGTATATATGGATATATGTATTATTTAATGATTTGTATATTGCAGGATCCTCTAAGAGAGAATCTAGTAAACATTATTACAGTGAAAATGTTCTGCCCCTACGGTTTGTAAGAGGCAGTAACCAACACTAAAATCCCAACAAAGTTAATCTGACACTTCATGTAACAATTTACCAATCTGAAGGCTTTCATATAAAGAAATAACAATCTATCTTCAAATGCCTCTTGATAATCTGCACAATTCCTTAATAGCAACCTATCCTTTAAAGCTGTTGGCCTTTAACACAGATTTTTTTTACAATAAGTAAATAAGCCCTCCTTAACCAACCAACACTCTCACACATGACACCCTCTTCCTCACTGAGAACTGGCTCTACCAAACTTCTACGCCCAACATTGCTACCCCAATACTCGAAGGATACAAGGCCACCAAGGGCATTCACATCAACCAGCCTGGTGGAAATATTGTTAATATTCACAAAGAATCCATCAAAAGCACCACCACAAATGATGACATCACCCCAACCATGGAAGACGTCAGCTTCTGACTTCAAACACATAGCAAAACCACCATTAGGGGCACCTTTGTCTACCATCCACCAGGACCACGTCTAACTTCTGTAACTTCATTGCCCCCTCGCCATTCCTACAGTGAAATTTTCCTCTGCGACCTTAACTTCCATCTCAACAACCACAAAGACACCAACACTGACAACCTCCTCACCAGCATGAACAACATTGGACTCACCCAACTTGCCCATGACCCTACGCACACCGCAGGCCACATGCTAGACCCCATATTCACTTCCGACAGCCTTATCAGGTACAGACACATCACGGAACTCACCGAGACTGAACACTCCATTGTCAACTTCAACATCACCAGCTCACGGACTTCCGGCCCACATCTACTCAAATCCCCCCACCTCAGATAAGCAAAGTCTCAAAGGACACATGGTTCAACACCCTCAACACCATGCATCCGACCCAATCTCATTCCACAACCTAGACCAGAATGTCATAAACTTCAACAGTTGGATAGCCAACTGCACCGAAAGTGTTGCTCGCTTCAGCAACAGCACCCACAGAAGGTCCACCAAGCAGGCTAGCAGGTACACTAAAGACATCAGTACCACTAAACATTACTGTAAACAGCTGGAAAGGAGATGACGCACCAGCAAGGACCCGACTGACAAGACTGCCTTCAAGACAGTCATCAACCTCTACCACAGACAGTTGGAAGAATCGAAGAAAAAAGCCTCAGCCTCATGCATCAAGCTCCAATAACAGCAAAGAACTCATCAACATTGTTAACAAATTCTCCTACCCTTCAGCTGTAACAAACAACATTACCCCCTAACAGGAACTCTTCAAAAACCTTGTAAACGTCTTCCATGACAAGATTGACAACATCAACAGTAATTTCAAACCCCAGCCCATATTCACCGACCAATTCAAGCAATACAAAAACCCCACAACCACCATAGATATCTGATTATTCAAATGGATTCACCTCTCTTCACAGGACACTACTTCCATCATGAACTCGATCCACTCAGGGGTCCCAACAGACCCATGCCTTCCCCACATCTTCAATCTAGGTGAAGTCACAATCAGCCATGTACTCACCACCTTGTTCAACACCTCAATTACCAAGTCCACCTTCCCTCAGGACTGGAAACATGCAGAAGTCAACTCCCTAATAAAGAAACCATTGCAGACCACTCCAAACTCAACAACTACTGACTGATCTCCCTGCTTCCTTTCTCGGTCAAAGAATTAGAAAAAGCCGCCATTCAACAACTCTCCTCAAATCTGGAACAGACCCTCCTATTCGACTCTTCCTGATCCAGATTACACAGCAACCACAGTATCGAAACGGCCTCATCACGCTACTGATGATCTCTGAGCCCTACTCAACCAAGGAGAGACTCCAACTCTGATCCTCCAAAACCTCTCGCAGCCTTTAATGAGTCTCCCACCACACACTTATCACAAGTATGCACAACTTAGGTGTCCAAGGAGCAGCACTCAAATGCTTTGCCTCTTTCCTCACTGAAAGAATGCAAGAAGTCTTCCTTCACCTCTGAACCCAAGGAAATAATTTGTGGAGCACTCAAATAATCCTCGCTCAGCCCCACCCTCTTCAACACATATGTGACAACTCTGGTCAGCATTGCCAAAACCCACGGACTCAACATCATATCCTACAGCAATGACACACAATTAATCCTCTCCGTCTCCGAAGACACCACCAATACAAAGACCAATTTCCACAACTGTGTGGTAGACATCATTAACTGGACGAAGAATAACTGCATACAGCTCAACACAGATAAAACAGAGGGACTCATTTTTGGAAAAAAGCTCCCCATCGAATGCATTCAGATGGCCCTCAGAACTCAGTTCTACTCCTACCCCACTTGACCACACTAGGAACCTAGGCATCATTCTGGACAACAAGCGAACCATGAAGACTCAGGTCACCTCTGTCTCCTCATCCTGCTTCTTCGTCCTCCGTATGCTTTGTAAGATATTCAAATGGCTACCCCAAAGCTCAAGACGCACCAATACCCAGCTCTTCATCTTCAGCCTACTGGACTATGGCAATGCTCTCTACACAGGAATTGCAGCTCACCTACTCCGTCGACTACATATCAAACAGAACGCTGCAGACAGATTCATCCTGGATCTCCCTAGACAAACATTACATCAGGCCTCTACCTCAGGGGACTCCACTGGCTCCCTGTACAGAAAAGATACCAGTTCAAGCTCCTTAACCAGGCATGCAAGGTCCAACCCAACTGTGGACCTGCTTCTTGAACCACCCTCTGAACTTTCATCAGTCCACCAGTCACCTCTGCTCCATGTCCCTTTATCTAACTCTCACCCCCACTTCCATTGTAGCAGATGCAGAGGTCACTCCTTCTCTTACTTAGCAGGAGAGATATGGAATGAGCTATACTTTTATCTGCGGACTGCCCCATCTCTTCCAGAGTTCTGGAAGTCCCTAAAGACCTGGCAATTCAGCTAATCAACTGGACCCTGTCACCACCTGGATGCCTTCATGAGTGATAAGAAGCGCTCTATAAATCCACTGATTGATTGTTTGTCATAACTTTTAATTATAAACAGATCACATTTAATGAATCTGATATAACTTTTGCCAGTAAACTGATAATCAATAGGGAGGAGGGTGGGTAACCCAATAAACCTTTGCGGGCTTGGGCAGATAATACATCACAAAAAGATGCCAGCAAGGGATTTGTTTCACACTATTATATGCAGCAGATAGGATCCCCAAAGAATAGAGTGTAGATCCTAACTGTATTCATCAGTAGCTGTAATATATTATACAGTCCAAATATTTTAGACCGTGCAAGAGTCGAAACTGTGAAGCTACCACACTAGCTAAACAGTAAAAGGAAGAAGATGCAACATGAAATAATTATATATCAAAAGTGTTATTATTTTTAGAAGAATATCAGTGTACATTCATCAGTTTACAGAATAAAACTTAAAGGATTCAGATGTACAAGGAAAACATCAATTGATCCAACAGTACAAAAGAATACGTCCCAGCTATTACATATAATACAGTGACTACTGCTGAATTTGCAGTGAGATACTGAACGCTGCGTGTCAATTATAGCAGGAGTACACGTGAAGGTCGACGTTTCAGTCTTGTCTGAATTATTTAAAAGACAGCATCAGGACACATTTATGGGTATGAGCCGATGACCCCTAAAAGATAACATAATGAATCAGTCAATAATGACATACATTCTGTGTTGCAACATAATTAACTGGTTAAGCATATACATCAGTCACTGCTAACTTCAAAAGATACTCGAAGGAATTCGTATCAGTTATTTGTCACTCAATATTAGCACAGGTCGGTGTGGCGACTGCGCTATTTAAATAAAGACATTTAATTCAAAACATTTCAATTCATATTTAATTTAAAACACTTCATTTCGTAGAAAACATTTTACTACAAAGGGAACACTTCATTACAACAACAACAACTGTTCAGTTGGTAATAGGGCGGACAATTAAATGTCTATGCGATGTACAATCAAATGTCATATAACGCATACAATGCTTGGTTGTGGACGAGATCTGCTGATACTACCACAATCCTATTGTTGTTCCTATCTCGAAGTCAGACTTACTTGTGGAAATTTGAAGTCTGTTGTTATAGATAGTCTTGTGAATTTGATTTGTAGCAAGTTATCACTATAGGAGACAAAATAATGGAAAATGGAATTGTTCCCATCGAGAAACATTTGTTTGAAAACAGCTTGTCTGTCAAAGTCTTATGTCTTAGAATATTACCTGCACAATTACTCTAGTGCTCGAGGATCAGACAATTTCTCCTCTGGACCGGTCTTGTGTTCACGATAAATCACAAACAAGACTCAGTAACAGTAAGTGGCTTAATTCACTAAACTGATATGGACTGAGTCGCAAAGAGACATGAGTTAATCATAACATACACTCAAGACTAACTATGACACTCTGCTGAGTATCACAATATTGCAAGTGTTGACCAAGGCCTCATACAGGTTCAGAGGTTGATCGTAGAACCAGTCTGGACCGTATATCGTTATTATCTGTACTCAGTATCACACAATTCCAAGTCTAGACATTGGCCTGGTGACGGTTAGGGGGTGAGTTGTCAACCCGGACCGGGCCGTTTACTGGTCTGCACAAATAATCGGTACTATATGGGGCGGGATTTCTTGTTAGTTAAGCCCGCATGAGTTTAACATATGATGTTATCTTAGACCAAAAAGCCACTTTACAAATTGGGATAAGCCGGTCCTGTTTGGACCCACAAACTATAACTTGCCGAATAACGGTATATAAGTATGTTTATCCTGACAGGGACGATTGCCTAACTTAAATTACTGTCACCGAAATAGCTGCATAACTTGTGCAAAGTTCTCGGTACTTACTCGTTTGTAGCTTTATTCAAGTCAAAAACTGGACGTGCTTCCGCCGGATTCGGAGAGGCAATCGAATTATCTGATCGTGAAACTCTTCTTTTAAACAAGAGACACCGATCGATATAGGCTAGTTAGATCACATGCGCTTAAGGTCGAGCTAGAAAGCGTCGAAAAAAGTGCGCCATCTTGGGGGTATATTCAATCAAAGGAAAGTTAAAGATGTCTAAGCACCAAGAACGTGTTTATTTAATTGAACCAAAGCGGGCGACATCTTAGAAGTATATTCAAGTGACATTAAGTGCAACATTAAAAATGTCAAAGTACAACGGACGAGTTTGTCTAATTAAACCGGCCGTGAATTTCTACTAATTATCCAACGTCCTGTTGGTATTTGTGAAGCTGGCAGAATACATTCCGAGTCTGTTACAGTTTGTCCACATAAGGATGATACATCTCATAACCATAACGCAAAGGGACAAAAGCCTTTACTGTCGAATTTTAAATTGTACACAGATACTATTTTCATATTGTATCAGTGTAAAGATGTCTACTAGTACACCATGCCATGTGGTCATGCAAGTAATTTCAGTGGCGCGTTCGAATCTACCACAGGCGTATGCATGCGAACATCTGTGGATTGCATTTCATAGATGATTGATCAACAATGTGTTATATTGTTAATATAGTTCAAATCGTATTAGATTGGTTCATAGTTAACTATTATATTTTACAAAATCTGAATAAAATGTAACAAAACAAATAACAACAAAATAATGTGCCGAATTGAGGGACCGATATTTGGGAACTCATATGTGACTCCAATACAATCTGTCGCCTTCTCAAGCGTGCACAATATATTTGGAGCCATATCGTTGGATTGTTTAGTTAACAATGCAGATTCAAGGTGTCGAAAATGTACAGTTTACAAATGGCAATGTGTTATAGAAACATATATCTTTGTCCCAAGATATCATGTTAGACAACATTACTACATAGTTCAGTATTACATATTCATAAAGCAGTTAGAGTCACAGCTTAGATCTCAATGCATTAAACAGTTTACTACAGGCACACTAATGAATGCCATTCGGTAGAAGAATTCATTCCTCTCCTTCTGCTGTCGGCTGTCTCTATCCACCTATTTTCCTATATGGTTAAAGCCTTTTCAAGAAAAATTGTCTGATGGTGGGTTTAACCACCTCCAGGACCCACCATTTCATCTCCTTTTCTGTGTGTTTGAACTGCACATAATGTTCAACAAGAAGAGCATTCTCCACTTTGCACCTGATCCTGGATTGGTGTTGCAGAATCCTCTGCTTCACCATCTGTGTGGTTTTACCTATATACAATAGGGTGCATAGGCACTGGATACAATATACCACATTGTGAGTTCTGCAATTAGAGAATTGTCTCAACTGTATTTTCCTTCCATTGATCACACAGTTTTTCATATTAGAGGTTGACCCACATGCTGCACAAGTGCTGCATTTGTAGTGGTCAATAACGGGTGCCAACTGTCTCATATTGTGCACAACGTTGGACTCCTGTTTATCATAGGTGTTGACCAGCTTGTCCCTGAGATTAGGGCCACGTTTAAAAGCAAAGAGTGTTTTTTCTCTGAGTTCAGGACAACTGGATAGCAATGGCCACTGCTTGATGATTACTTTCTTTAGTTGGTTGCTAATGGTTCCATAGGTTGTAACACAGACCAAGGGGTTCTTATCCTGTTCTGGATTACTTACAAGGAGTAGCTCACGGTTGTTATACCAAGCCCTTTTAAGGGAGGCTTTAAGCAATTTGTTTGGGTAGCCTCTGTCACTGAGCTTGTTTTTAAGAATTTGCGCTTCCTTAAAGTAATCAGTGCGTTTGGAACAATTCCTCCTCAATCGAAGAAATTGACCGAAAGGCAATCCTTCTCGTAACGCCCTCGGATGGTGACTGTTAAATTTCAGGAGGGTATTCCTTGCTGTGGGATTGGTGTAAAGTGTTGTAGAGAGTGTATTTTCCTCATCCACTTTAACAGTAATGTCTAAAAAATTCATCTCGCAGTTACTGCTCTCAAGGGTGAACCTGAGGTTGTTGTTTCTTCCATTAAGCCAAATGTGATGGGCTCTAGCCTTTTCCAGTGGCTTAAAAATATATACAACCCAGGACTACTAACGTGTGCATACAATCGCAATTATCAGGCTTGCATTTATAAAATAACAAGAATTATCACAATGAAATTCTACTCACAGGGCTTGTCAAAGTGGGTGCCCAACACCAAAACACGTGTTCTATGGTAATGTGTGAGAGTAATTGTAACCAAATACCTGTCCACAGCCTGTAACATAATGTGACAACAATCCACTGTTAGAGGATTAATGGGTTTACCCTTTACTATTCACAATAAATAACTCAGGCCTACTCTGTTTGTAATAACGTTTCATAATAGAAAGTCCAGACTTATGATATCGGGCATAACATTTCCTTGCTCACCTATCAAGCCTATAGCTGTTACCTTTTGCTTGCCACCATAACCAGCTCAGACCTACAGTACCAAGAGTAAGCTTTAACACAAGGCAACCACCAGGCATAGTGACAACATTGCCAAAAGCTTTGTTATAGGATTACATGTAACAGAAAAACATCTTTAAGCTTTAAATCAGAGCCATAATAATTCCCCCTTAAATTCCTATTGACAAAAACATGGTTTTTACAAGCAATTTGTCAGGGCTCCTGCTTTATTATAAACTTAATATTAAACAATCAGGCTTATAACCTTTATCAATTTCTTGTTACTACAACCAAGCCTGTTTTACTGAGCGTAAGCCTTGCACAAGACAGCCATCCAGCATACAGTGATAAAAGCACAAATGTATACGCAATTACAGTTGGCAAAGTGTAACCCTATCTCCTCTACGAGAGCCTAAAAAGGATTATTGAAGGGATATCTTCTCTCCCCACAGTCAACACTGAAATGCTTGCCTACTAATGTGATCTGTGAAATTGCTTGTAACAAAGTATCTGCCTACAGGCTTTAGCACAGTGCATTAGCAATCAATCCATAAAAACCCAGTGTGTTTAGGACATCATTTTCAAAACAAGTAGGTCAGGCGTACTGACTTTGTCATAACATTTCATTATAATAAACATATCAAATATATAATGTCTGGCATGCTTTCCCAATGAATTGATGAAGCATTTATCATTTGACATTGACTTTGCACTTTTCCCAGCAACTGCCTATTTAAGTGCACATAAACTAACAACCACCAAGCTGCAGTATAAAGTTACTAATATGTAGAAAGATACAGTTTGAAAATTATTATAAAGGCCTCTGTCAACAAGGCCTAAGAAGAATCTTCGCATTGAAACCCTCAGCGTTTTCAGTGGGTGGCCAGTGTCAAAAACATTGCCTACTATAGTAATGTATGAGATTCCATGTAACAAAATACCTATCTGTAAGCTTTAATATTGAGTAATAATAATTTACATCAAAATGCCTATCAACGTTAAAATATGCTTCACAAAATAAATATGTCAGGCCTAGTGCCTTTATCATAACATTCCTTAATAAGCCCATCAGGCCTCTAGCCAATATTGATTTGCCACTATTTCCGACTCAGTCTTGCTGCATCAAGTATAAACTGTGCAAGTCAAAAGGGTCAACATGTAAGTGAAGCATAAGCCCCTCTCTGAGTAGCACTGTAAACACTCTTTTTGTTGATCACCTAAGGTCAGGTGACATTTCAATGTCAAGCAAGACCCAAAATTCCAGGTAGGTTAATAAGTGGCCTCCTTCCATCCGTACATGCCCCCCCCTGCATGCACCCCATGGCCCTGAGGCATAAGGGGGCCTAGTAGATCGTAATAGGGCGGTCAGAAGACCACCCACTGCACCCTCCTCAAGTCTGGCAGTCCTTGGACTGCCAGGGCCCGATTCACAGAATGAACTTAAGACTTTATCCTAAACTTACAACTATTTTGGTATTCACAGAATGCACTTACTACTTTTAGCATTCACAGAATGAACTTACTACTTTTGGTATTCACAGAAGTTAGGATTTTATCTTAAGTCTGTCTTAAGTTTGTCTTAAGTTTGTCTTAAGACAAACTTAAGACAAAATCCTAACTTCTGTGAATACCAAAAGTAGTAAGTTCATTCTGTGAATGCCAAAAATAGTAAGTGCATTCTGTGAATACCAAAATAGTAGTAAGTTTAGGATTGAGTCTTAAGTTCATTCTGTGAATCGGGCCCACAGAGTCGTAATGAGGCTCTTAGACACTTTAATAGCATTACAATGTGTGCCCCTGAAACTTTAAGCTCAGGCAGCTAGATACATAAACAAAATGATCACAGCTGCTTTTGAAGGCAAGCAGTTGTTTGTAGAAGCTCACAGCGGCTGCCCAATCAAACTATGTGCTCCTGGGTCCCATAATTTCCTGGCAACAAGCAGTGTTGACAAATCAGATCATTAAGACATGGAAGCTCTGTCACTTGGAAAAGTTGATGTGTTTGCCCTCGCAGGTCAATCAAAATATTGCTCTAGGTTAGCATGAATATCATCAGAATCTTTTCCCATATTCTGAACAAAGTCCGTCCATCAGGTAAACAGATAACAGATACAGAACTATCAGCAGCAACCTACTTCCTGAAGCTCAAGGGCCTTTTACCTACACTCTTTGTGAAAGGCTTTCACAGTAGAATATATCCTTAGCCTAGGCACTATTTGAATTTCTGCTCTTAGTGCCTTTCCCATTGCAAGAAATTACATGATCACTGAAATATATGATTCCAGCAGCAGTGCACAAATCCTATATTAGTACACCACTCCTGAATGCCATCCCAAGCAGGGCACTCACAGGCCGAAAGCCCTGAAAAAAGAAATTGCCTAAACTTCAGTAAGCACTGGTCCCTGAATTAACTGCCTGAATTGACTGGCTCTTGGCAGCCTGCACCGAGTATGTCCCACTCTCCAAATTTTCACTTGCCCGTCGCATGGATGCCCACAAGTGGTTCACTTTTGATAAAGAAGAAAGTGCCAGGACTCGATTTTAACAGACCAGAACTGGTTTATTCAGCTGGTGTGTGCCTTCTATTATTTATTTAAAGAAGGTATGCATTTGTCATAAATCATGCATTTCAACAATTTTCAGATTTCACAATATACAGAGGCTGAAAATATCCCTTTTACTGGGGATGCAAGTAAACGCAATGTTTCATACATTTCAATACATTTCAAAACAATATATCAAACAAGAACGAATGAAAAAATAATTCATAAACGATTACACTTTCATCATTTTTTCTTAAAACAGGCATTAAATCCTATACACCAAAACTTGTTCAGGTACATTCATAATTGTGTCGCAGTGTTTTATGCCTACAGCCAGATGGCCAAACAATATATCAAACAAGAACGAATGAAAAAATAATTCATAAACGATTACACTTTCATCATTTTTTTCTTAAAACAGGCATTAAATCCTATACACCAAAACTTGTTCAGGTACATTCATAATTGTGTCGCAGTGTTTTATGCCTACAGCCAGATGGCCGACGCGTTTCCAAACCCTTCTGTTATTCTAATGGGTTCTTCCTCAGGGCCGGGCTGTGTACCTATGGTGTGAGATTGGGGACATTTAGTATCTCCTATTTCCCTAAATTGTTTGCTTAGCTTCATATATAGGCTGAGCCTATGGAATTTTACCTTGTGTTACGGATTTATTAGCTGCTGCTTTCAAGCACGGGGTATCAGGTGGCCTTGACTTTTCACCATTACCTAGATGTAGTTAAGGATGAGTGAATTTAGTTAATCTATTCATTTTCACATTTCTTTATGCAAAAAAGAATCTCTGTGAGGGCTGCGCTAACACTTACTTGTTGTCTGTTCTGTTACTCTCTCAAGGTGAAGTTGTTGATAAAATGTATATATCGTGTTCCGCGGTGACTCCGATCTGTGTGTTTAAAAATTCGGGATCAGGTTCAAGAGTAAAACTAGGAATGAAGCATTGGCTCGAGTTCTGTTTATCTTTGTCATTTTTGCCTACCTGCGTTTAGCGCGGCTGGCGACCCAAGCTCTTCACGTAGTTTAAATGAGCGTTGGCGTTTCTTGGTCGGGTTCTGTGAAAGGAATCAAGCCGATGCTGAAATTTACTTGGCATTGATTCTATTCTATTGCTGCGCTTTTAGAAAAACATTCGCGGTGCTTCCTTACCTTCGTTTTTGGTTCTCTCGCTGCGCTGGGGGTTCTATGCGGCCCCTTCTCGCTTTGAGTGCTGCTAGTCTGATTTGGGTTGAACACCACACGGAACACAGTTTCCTGGTTAAATATGCAGCTAGGGATTGTGGGAATTGTAGTTTTTGTGAAAAAAAGGGGGTTTCAATGTGATTGTGTATTAAGTTTAGCGCAGCGCATTGGCTCATTGCCTTTTAATGGATCATTCTGTGCTAGTGGTGGGGTTCACGTTGGACTCAGTAATTGGTTCTTTGTAATTCCGACATCTCGTTCAAGCCATCCATCACGCAATTAAATTTTAGTATTAAATAAGCCTCTTTTTTTAATAGCATGGTATCGATGTTTCCCCCTCGCGGAGGAACCTTCATGGCTTGGAGTATTGTCCATTTGAATTCATTTTCATTATGTTTCTGTTCAACAAAGTGCTGCACCATGGGTGCGGACAGTACTTTGTTCTTGATCCTAGATCTGTGTTGGGATATTCGTTGATTTGCTTTTTGAGTGGTTTTTCCTATATACAATTTGGGACACGGGCACATGACTGCATATATTACATTTGATGTTTTGCAGTTCGAGAATTCTTTGTGTATCCATTTTGTTGCCTTGAATGAAAATTCTTCACCTTCAATTGTATTGGGGCACGAAGCACACAACCCACACTTGTGGTGGCCTGTTACAGGTGGTAGTTTCCACAGTGTACGTAAGTCAGTTTTGGCTTTGCTTACTCCCAGATCGGCCCTTACAATCCGCTGGGCTATACTTCTATTTTTCTTTAAGGCAAACAAAGGTTGCTCCATCGGGACTTCTGAATTTTTAATCAGATGCCAATTCTTTAGAATGATCGATTTTAGCTTGTTTGTGTATGGCCCGAAAGTGGTAACACATACCGGCCTCTCTAATGGTTTGATTTCTTTGTTAGTTTTCAGTAACTCATCTCGTGGAGTGTTCCATGCCCTGGTAGTTGAATGTTTCAGTAATTTGTGGGGATAACCCCTCCGCTGTAATTGATCACTCAATATTTGTGAATGGATCAAAAAGTCTTCTTTTCTAGAGCAGTTCCTTCTAATTCTCAGCATTTGTCCATACGGCAAGTTTGATTTCAGACTCTTAGGGTGGTAACTGGCATAGTGTAAAATTGTATTCTTATCAGTGTCTTTGCGATGTAAGGTCGTAGTCAATTTATTTTCATGAGGAAAAACCACAACATCTAGGAAAGTAAGCGATGATCTGTTAGAGGTCATAGTAAATTTTATGTCTGGGTGTCTGGTATTGAGCCACTGATGGAACTGGGTGAGCGTTTCTTCTGACCCATTCCATTGGCACCAGATATCATCAATGAAACGATACCATTTAGTTATGTTTTGAAGGAATGGATTGTTCCGGTAGATGAAGCGCTCCTCATACAGGGCCATGAAGAGCACCGCCATTTCTGGGGCATAAGGACACCCCATGGCAGTGCCCTTCACCTGCACGTAGAACGTGTCCATGAACCGAAAATAGTTCTTTTTGAGGGCTATTCTCGCTAAGTTGATAATAAAATCTGTGGGGACTCTATGTGGTCTGGGTCGTGTGTCTAAAAAATACTCCATTGCTTCTAGTCCTTCTTGTTGGGGGATTTGAGTGTAAAGGGAGGTGACATCAAAGGATACCATCACCTCTCGGTTTCCATCGAATGGAGTACCTTCAACCTTGTTAATGAAGTCCCTGGTGTCTTTAAGGAATGATCTTACTTCAGACAAAAAAGGTTTAAGGAACACATCCACGTATTTCGCAAGTGGTTCCAGCACCGAATCACACCCGGAGACAATCGGTCTTCCGGGTGGTTCAGACAAGTTTTTATGAATTTTTGGTAAAAAATAGATTACCGGAATTTGTGGGCTTTTTTTGTCTAAATATTGAAATTCCTTCATTCCTAGTATCCCCATGTCCCGTCCTTCTGTGATTATAGTCCGAATTTCAGCTGTTAGTGGTTCACGGCAGATTTAAACAAAAATTAGAATTGCGTCAATCGGAGAGAAAATTGAGACACGGGTACTCAGACGAGGATAGAATATCTTATACGACTGCCCGCAGGAATTACAAGAACTCCATTCTATCTGCTAAGGCAGCATTCTTCTCCGAAAAAAATTCGAATACACAAAATAAATCTAGAGAAATCTTCAGGGTTGTGAATGATCTATGCAATGATGCTAGAACTTCACCCTCCCAAGCCCCCAAGCAAAAGCTATGTAATCAGCTTAATCATTTCTTTAAGGATAAGATCGCCATCATAAAAGAAAGCATTCCTAACAATCCTAGCACGGCGGCCACAGAGGACATCTGCAGAAATCCGTCCGAATTCGAGGCTTTCCCTCTGATAGAACAATTCAGGTTAGCAGAACTGATGAACCGTGTGAGGTCCGGTTCTCCCAACGACTCCTGCCCTCCGCATGTACTGAGGGAAGTCTATTCAGCACTCCCCCTCGGCATACTCCCCCTCTTGAATGAGTCCCTAGCTCAGGGAATAGTCCCCAGCTCGTTTAAAAATGCAACGCTGGTCCCATTAATTAAAAAACCAGGGGCCGATTCCTTTAATCTCTCGAACTATCGGCCCATATCCCTCCTCCCTTTTGAAGCGAAGATCCTGGAAGCCCATGTGGCCAGCTGCATTTCCAACTTCATTGAAACATCTGATTACCTGGAGCCTAACCAAGCCGGCTTTCGCCAGGCGCACTCAACTGAGGCAGTGATCCTGGCGGGCCTTGACACAATGAGGTCTAATGCCAACACGGGCGTACATCAGGCCTTGATGCTCCTGGACCTGTCGGCAGCGTTCGACACGGTGGACCATACCATCTTATTACACCGTGTCGAACAAGCCGGCATGCGAGGCTCGGCCCTCGGTTGGGCGAAGTCTTTCCTGAGCGACCGGTCCCAGGCAGTTAAGCTCGGGAACTTCACAGCGCCCAAATTATCGACCACATGTGGCATCCCGCAAGGCTCGTCATTGTCCCCCCTCCTGTTTAAGTTATATCTTAAACCTCTATTACACTCTTTAAAAAACAGGAGGGTTATGATTTACAACTATGCTGACGACCTGCAGCTAATTTTCCCACTGGACTCAACCGACTCCGCCGCAGGATTTCAGGCTACCATGCTGCGCATTCAACGGTGGATGGAGTTGAACCACTTAAAACTCAACCCTGGGAAGACCGAGCTGGTACTCCTGGGTAAAAGTTCGATCAGCTGGGGCCCTCATTTCTGGCCGTCAACAATGGGATCTCCTCCTTCTCCCTCTCCCTCGGTGAAAAGCCTCGGGATCACCATCAACTCCGATCTCTCTTTGAAAAGCCAGGTGGGAGCGGTGATCTCGTCCAGCTTTTTTCAGTTATGCAAAATTAGGAAAATTGCCCATTTACTCACGCACCCTGCCCTCATTCAGGTGGTTCTCGCATTGGTCCTCTCCCGATTAGATTTTTCAAATTCTATCTATTTAGGCCTTCCCCTGTTTTTGTCTAAACGCTTGCAAATTGTGCAAAATCAGGCGGCCAGATTAATCTTCAAAAGCCACGGTAGGAGTTCGGCGAAACCACTGCTGGCCACTCTTCACTGGCTACCTATAGCCCAACGGGTAACATTAAAGTAGGATGCTTGGCCTTCAAGGCCCTCCACGGAAAAAGCCCCATGTTCATCAACAGCCTTATAATCAAACATGAGCCGACTCGCAACCTCCGCTCTGCCCATCTATCCCTTCTCACCCTGCCCTCTTTTAAACAGAAACGTCTTGGTGGGTGCGGATTCGCTCATCTTGCTCCAAAGGTTTGGAACTCTTTCCCCGTGTCGCTCAGGAGATGCACTAATCTCATAGAGTTCAGGGGCGCACTGAAGACCTGGTTATTCAAGCAAGCTTCGGGTTAGGTAACTGTTGTTGTTATTTCTCCTCACCACTAGCGCCATGAAACCTCTGGGTGCCCGTGCCCTTAACAAATTCAGAATAACATAACATAACATAACCCCTTCCATGTGTCGGAGTCACGGGAGCTGTTGGCCACAAAAGTGCCCTTATGCGTCAGCCGTCTTCTGCATGTCCAATGCCCTGGCACTGGAAATCCCTTTGGTGTCGGCACCAGAATGGTTTCCATTTCCCCCCAACAGCCTCTGGAGCTGAGGAAGAGCTCTGCCAGCTCCCGAGGCTGTTCCTGAAATGACGATCTGCGCGCATGTCGTGCTGACGTCCTTTCAGATAGGCTCATTTCAGTTTCACTGTCTACCTGATTCTGAGGCTATCTCAGCACCCCCAAGCACAAAGAAAGACAGGAGAGGTATCATTGGAAAGGGAATAATCCCTTTCCAATGGTACCCCTAGTGGATCCCTGCTTGGTGATCACCCCAGGAGGGGGATCCCCAAGCAGAATTCACCCACAGTACACCAAGGAGGGGGGAGTGGCCCCTTGGCAAGGGCCTTTGTTCCCCCCAAACACTTTCTGGAGTATTCAGTCTTTCAGCCCCCCGGGGAGCAGAAAGCGTACTAGCCACCAGGGATTTTGTTTAGCACATTTTGGGGTGGAGGCTGTTTGAGATGGGCATGCCAATGCCCCCGCCTAATTCCACAGTTGTTCTCCCCCCGGGAGGCAGATGGGGGCAATAGCCCCCGATCTGCCCGAGGGGTAGAAAGCCCACTTGGCACCAGGGATTGTATTTCTTTTATACATAGGGGTAGGGCTTCCCAGAAATGGCATGCCAATACCCCCACCCCCAATAAAAATTCAACAACATGTCTTGCTCCCTGGGAAGGCAGATGCAGGCTGTATCCCCTGATCTGCCCCGCAGCGGCAGAATGCACACTAGGCGCCAGGGATTTTGTTTAATGTATCTAGGGGTGTGACTGCCCAAAATGGGGATGTCAATGCTCCCTCCAAATTCCACAGTGTTTCTCACCCAGGAGGCAGATGAGGGCCTTAGCCCCTGATCTGCCCCCCCCCCCCCGGGAATAAAGTCCACTAAGCACCAGGGATTTATTTTATAAATTGAGCTGGGGACTACCCAAAATGGGCATAACAACGCCCCCACACCCCAAAAAAATTGCCTGAGCCATTTGCCTCCCCTGGGAGGCCGATGGGGGCCATAGCCACTGATCTCCCCCAACGGAGGTGGCTGAAGCCACACTAGTCAACAGGGATTTTGTTTATGTGTATAGGGGTTGGGGCTGCCCAAAATGGGTAGACCAATGCCCCCATCCCCCCAAAAAATGCACAGTCTTTCTCCCCCAGGAGGCAGATGGGGGTAATAGTCCCTGATCTGCCCCTAGGAATTGCGTGGATCCCCAACATTTTCCTGCCCAGAATTCACTGGCAACCTCAAATTTAGCTGAAAAAATTGAATTTTACTCAGAAGACTGAGGAGAATTCTGGGTGATACGACATTTGTACAGGCACCGTGATACCACACAGAAATATGTGGAAAATGTTATTTTTTCAGCTAAATTTGAGGTTTTCAGGGGATTCCGGTAGGAAAACATTGGGGGATCCACGCAAGCCATAATTCCCCGGACTCCCCCAGGAGGCCTACCACATAAGGGTTATCTCTGAATTCTGATGAAGGGATGAAAACGCTGATAGAGAAATTAAGAGGAGCTATGTACTTTATTGAATCATAAATCCAAGAAACCTTTCTTATGTATTTATTTAAAATAGGGTTCAAAGGAAAAATGAGCTATGCCCTCGTTTTGCTCAAGCCAATCTCTTGTTCAACCACTATCTCCCCAAAAATTAAATACACATATTTTGTTCTAGTTTTCATGTATGCAGCTATAGTGGAATTTAAAAAACAAAACTGTCACATTGTGCTGTTTAAATTATGAAAAGACCAAATCAGGGTCTGTATGAGACATAAATTAGGCCTGGGTGCCAACATTAAAGTGGCCCATATATAGAATTAGACCGATAAAAAGTTTCCCATGGCTGCAAATTGGAGCAGTTTTGAACTTGTAAAGAAATGCTGCTTAAGTGTATACAAGACGACAGGCATTTGAGCTTGAAGCAGGCAATGTTTTTTACTATCAAGGAAATCAACATTATAAAATGGTCAGGCAGACTACTAATCAGGCCCACAAACAGCCAAATCAATAGCCTACTCACTGATCTGTCAGATCGGAACTTCGGCTACTGCTTGATTGCCCTATAGGTTATCCTGACCTCAACAATAACCATTGTAAAAGTAAAATCAAAATCAAGTACATATTTTTATGGGCAGGGGAGCTAAGTAAAAACGGATGAAAAAATAGGTGTTTTGTAGTGTCCAGCCCGATTTAGTTTATTCTCAAAAAGTTTAATCAAATGTTTTGGACTTGGCAATTTGTGCAGTGTCATCCCTGAACTTTTTGCCTTCCTCCTGTATTTTGTCTGACCTGTTCTTGTTGGTTTTATGACTCTCAGCTCTTTACCACTGCTGATCAGTGCTAAAGTGCATATGCTCTCTCTATTGTAAATTGATGTATGAATTAGTGACTCCACGTTTGGCTTATTTAATTTATTTTCAGAGCCAAGTACAGTGCACTGCGGGTGCCCAGAGTGGGCAAATCAAATGCTGCTGGTGGACTTGCAGTACTGGTTGTGCCACCCACAGAAGCAGCCTGTAAAGTGTGTCTCAGGTCTGCCATTGCAGAGCCTATGTGCAGTCTGGTACTGCCATGTTGACTGGGCAAGTGCACCTACTTGCCAGTCCCTAAACCTTCCATTTTCTGCATATTAGTCACCCCTATGGTAGGCCAAAGGGCAGGGTGCATTGTAGGTGAAAGGTAGGACATGCCCTAATGTGTATGGCATGTCCTGATAGTGAATTACAGCCATTTTCGTTTTTCACTATTGCAAGGCTACCAGTCCCCTATAGGCCATAATGGGGAGTTTGATTATAACATCTTATAATTCTGACTCAGGGAACTAGGTGAACTTCAAGTTTAGTATGTCTGAACCCAGAATGATAACATGCATTTTTTAGTGAAGTTGTTTTTAACATTCTGTGTTTGAAAACACCATTTCTATAAAGTAGGTATTTTCTTGCCTAACTATCCAAGCCTGCCTCTGCTAGGTTGTGCATTCTTTGTCTGGAGTTTGAGTGACAGGGTATGGGGGATTCCAGGAGACAGGCTGATTCAGCACAGGGCTGAATAGACCTATATAGAGTGGTGGGAGGAGCTGCATCTGGGACCTCAATAGGGCTGTGCCTGTCTTCCACAATGCTGGCTCCACCTCCTGTGGTGCGTCTGATGTTCCTGGCCCACACTGTCAAAGGGAAGAAGGAGTCCTGTAAACAAAGTGCTCCAGGACTGACAAGAACTGGTTTGGACTAGGTACAGACACTCTCTGCCTTCAGAGAACAAAGAGAATAGTAGTATAAATATTGGGGCCCAGACCCCAGGACTTTAGATCACTTTTGGGAAACAAGAAGAACCTTTGCTGAGGAAAAGAACCAGAGAAACTGAAGAGGAGACCATCCCTAACCTGAATGCTGTTTGGGGTATGGGCCTGCAGTGGTTGCCTGACTGCGAAAGAAAGGAGAAATGATTTTGTGCTACTTTTAAATCAACTTGTAGAGGATCTCCAAGGGCTTGAGTTAGAGCTTGCCTCCTACTGAAGTTTCAGGGACAACAGACTTCACCAACCAGTTCTCCTGCCTTCCCTTGCTAGGAAATGAAGTGCTCACTGTTGAGCTAGGCCTTCTGAGAGACTGCATGTCGCTGGGAGCTGGAAGCGCGACTCAAGGCGAAGAAGCGTGTCGCCGCCGCAGCTGTTGTCATCGCATCACCAGAGAAGAATGTCACCGTCGCAGCAGATGCCGTTCCATCATCGGAGAAGCATGCCGCCGCTGTCGCTGTCGCCATTGCATCACCCGAAGCACCTCACATCACCGGAGAAGAGTGTCGCCATCGCAGAAGACACTGTCACATCAACGGAGAAGAGTGTGGCAGGTCCTGTCGCAGCTCAGAAGAATTGTTGAGTTGCCGCACGGCCATCAGGCGTGCACGCAGCGTTGTCGCATCAAGAAGAAGACGCCGATTTGTTTAATTACACCGGAGCTTCATACCATCACAGCACTGCTGGTTGCATCACCAAGGAAGTGCAGTAAGAAACCAGCGCATCACCTCCCCATGCTGAGCAGAACCGATGCATCCCCTATGTAGCAGAAGGGACCCGACGCATCACCGTTCTTTCGTGTAAAGAACCAATGCATCATCTTCTCTGCAACACTTTCGTTGTATAGCATTACGCATCCAAAGGTACATTGAACTTAAAGTTTTGCATTTTACATCTAAAGAGTACTAAGCTATTTCCACCATTTTTGAAGTACAGCATTGTGGATTTTTGTCGTTATGGTCTTGTGTTAAGTCTATATAAAATACTTATTTTTATACCACAACTTCTGTGGTGTCCATCTGTAGTGTTGTCACTGGGTTACTGTATGTGTTCACAAATTCTTTACACACTGCCTCTGAGATAAGCCTGCCTGCTCGTGCCAAGCTACCCGGGGGTGAGCAGGGGTTATTTTAGGAGTGTACCCCCTTACCCTGACTAGATGCAAGGGTCTCTATTTGGATAAAGGTTCCTACATCTGCCAACTAGAGACCCTCAAATCTAACAAAATACTACTGTGGCAGTTATCTAAGACGCCTATTGCTGGGTTCTTCAGTAAGTATCATGACTTAGCCATCATCTGGTGCTGCAGACTGTGCTTCGTACGCTCCATTTCCTGTACCTCTCTTTTTCCACTTGGAGGATGGGAGATGGAAAGACAGCACAAAACCATGATCTATCATTCCTAGTCCCATGCTGACATCTGTTCTGGCTACTTTTTGTAGATGACACACAATTGATGGACGGAATGTAGAACATATCAAAACATTTACCCCCAGTCAAGAGATCTGGGTTAAATCCATCAATCTTTTGCTCACCAGGCCATCCCAGTTTAGACCTGGCCATATGCAAATCAGTCTTGAACCTGTGCCTCATGAGAATAGTCCAGCCTGTACTGCCAAGCCACGTTCTCCCTGGATCGGAAACAAGCAACCGAGGACCGGTTTCGGGGTTTCACCCCTCTTCAGCCAGGATAGCTTGATTCCAGTGGCACAGTGAGTCCAGGACCCATGTTTGGGCATACCAGGCGCACTTAGGGCGAGAAAGCAAAAGGCACACAATTGATGGACGGAATGCAGAGCAAATCAAAACATTCACCCCCAGTCAAGAGATTTGGGTTAAATGCATCATTCTTTTGCTCACCATGCCACACCATTTTAGACCTGGTCATATGCAAATCAGTCTTAACCCTGTGCCTCATGGGAACAGTTCAGCCCAAACTGCAAAGACACGTCCTCCCTGGACTGGAAACAAGCATCCTAGGACCGGTTTAGAGGTGTCACCCTCCTCAGCCAGGATAGCTTGATTCCAGTGGCACAGTGAACCCCGGACCCACGTCTGGGCATACCTGGCGCACTTAGGGCGAGAAAGCAAAAGACACACAATTGATGGAAGGAATGCAGAACAAATCAAAGCATTCACCCCCAGTCAAAAGATTAGGGTTAAATCCATCATTCTTTTGCTCACCATGCCACACCAGTTTAGACCTGGTCATATGCAAATCAGTCTTGACCCTGTGCCTCATGGGAAAAGTCCAGCCCAAACTGCCAAGACACGTCCTCCCTGGACCGAAAAAAAGCATCCTAGGACCGGTTTAGGGGTTTCACCCCTCTTCAGCCAGGATAGCTTGATTCCAGTGCCACAGTGAGCCCAGGACCCACGTCTAGGCATACCTGGAGCACTTAGGGTGAGAAAGCAAAAGACACACAATTGATGGAAGGAATGCAGAACACATCAATACATTCACCATCAGTCAAGAGATCTGGGTTAAATCCATCAATCTTTTGCTCACTGTGCCACCCCAGTTTAGACCTGGCCATATGTCCCGTGCTCTACATGCCACTGGATTCAAGCTATCCTGGCTGATGAGGGCTGAAAGCCCGAAACCGGTCCTAGGATGCTTGTTTGCAGACCAGGGATGACCTGGCTTGGCAGTTCGGGCTGAACTGTTCCCATGGGGCACAGGGTCAAGACTGATTTGCATATGGCTAGGTTCAAACTGGAATGGCATGGTGAGCGAAACAACAATGGATTTAGGCCCAGATCTCTGTACTGGGGGTGAATGTATGACATTGTTTTGCGTTCTTTCCATCAACTGTTGTTTTTGCATTTGTCACCCCGAGGGGGACAGGTATGCTCAGATGTGAGTCCTGTGCTCTCCATGCCACTGGAATCAAGCTATCCTGGCTGATGAGGGCTGAAAGCCCGAGACCGGTCCTAGGATGCTTGTTTCCAGTCTAGGGAGGACCTGGTTTGGCAGTTCGGGCTGGACTGTTCCCATAGGGAACAGGGTCAAGACTGATTTGCATATGGCTAGGTTCAAACTGAAATGGCATGGTGAGCAAAAAAACGATGGATTTAGGCCCAGATCTCTGTCCTGGGGTGAATGTATGACATTGTCATGCATTCTGTCCATCAACTTTTGTTTTTACTTCCTGTAGATAGCAGTTGCTATAAGGCTTTAGATCAAAGGGATTTTGGGGTCAGTTATTTGTTTGCCTCTGTGTTCTTGGTTTGGGTAAGCACCGCATATTGCCCTGAGGGGTGAAGGTTGACGGGACGATAAACAATAATGTATTCCTTCAAAGTGATTCATTTTTGGAAATTTATGCTATGTTATGGAACACTTACATGCCCAATAAACAACATCTTATAAATTACTGCAAGTTAAACATAAATACATGAAAACACATCAGAACATCCTGGCTGTAAAGTTAGGACTTTGTAACCTGGTATTGGTGACACTCATGCTGGGTTACAGGAGAGGATGAAAGGTGGAGGATATGAAGGAATATCAACTAAGGAAGTAAGGGACAGCAGAAACTTCTTCTGGGTCGGGTTCCTTGCTAGGGTTAAGAAGACCATGGTAGTCATTGAGAGTTAACCAGGATATAAGAGACATGTTTTCTTTCATTCATTGTGATTCTGTGCCTTTCCTCCGGCCTCTCAGCAGCATATACTAGACTCCCGAGGGACTATGGAATAGTTTCTGAAGTAATTGTGTTTCAAAGCATGTGCAGTGTGATGTCTTTTACACAATGGCATTTTGAATAATCAATATTCATGAAGCTATGTTTTTCAAAGGCCTCTCAGTACAAAAGGATTTAACAGTTGTTTGCTATCTTTCTTACAAAAGTTTACACATTTTTTTTTAAAATTAACATTATTGGAAAAAAATATTAGTCATATTTCCATTTATATTAAAGTATGCTGAATTGAAGCTTTGTAGCTGAGTCAAAACAACCAAACACATAACACTTTACTTAATGTGATATACACAAAGCTAAAAGCACTTTAATTTCTTAATGCAGATTTTAGGTCGAGCCTGGGCAGCCCATGCGCTGCTCTGCGAGGAATGCTGTATTCAGGTAGGGAGTTGAAGCTCCAGGCACTCTTTGCTCATATTTTTTATTGGCTTGTATCCTTGACCATTGTAAACTGTGGCTGTTCATGGGTCAATAGGCTTAGTATGCCTTCCTTAGTACCTCCTTGTCTCATTTTGTAACCTTTCATGACGACACCCCCTGTTACTTGTGTTGTTACTCGGTAGGTTTTAATTACAGCCACCGAGCACTATTCTCTCAAATAGCTTTGTCCTGGCTGCTGTTGCAGGCAGAATATGCTCTCTCCTAATGCTTTATAAAAAAAACTATTTATAGCACATACGCTGAAATTTGCAATGCAATAGGTCTCGCATTTGCTATTGGCATTATTTGTTTGTTTTACAAACAACACAAAAGTAAAAGGCATTGCCATTTACAATGCCCAATAGCTTAAGCTCTCATAAATGTGAAACCTATTGCATTTCAAATGGTTGTTAAAATAGCTGTCTATTACTAGAAATGTGTATAATTGAAGACTTTCAAATTAGTGTATTTTATGTAATCATGACACATTCTTATATACTAGTAGCATGCAGTGGCAATTCTTTACTATAATGCACAGAGGAAGAAGTGTGGCGCCAAGGTCAGGGCGACTGACTCCGGAATCTGGGGATCATGGCTCGATCCCCAGTGCCGATAGCAGATTAGCCCAGCACCATGTAACTCTGGGCAATAGCTTGCTTAATCTTCCCAAAGGCCCCCAGCGCCTAGAGACCCTTACTTACGGGTGACTGTTTGTGATTTACAAATGTGGATTATTATAAAGTTTGAGCTTGAAACACCAACATTCATTTCAGTTTATCTTAAGCTATATCATATTCTGTTATGCTATGTTAAGCAAGACTAATGTTCTATCCTGTGTTGACTCAAAGATCATGTAATGTTACGTGTAGTTATGCTATGTCAAAAGCTTCTGTAATATGGTAGTTGGATTTCCCTCCATCTGAGATGTGGTAGGTCTAAGTGCAGCAGACAAACAAACCTTATGAAGTACAATGCCAGTCATCACCATTGAACTATTGCTAAGTATAATGTTGCTTATCTACTGACCCTGAATGGCAGATGGTTGAATACATTTAATTAGTGATGCACCTGTGTGCCTGTGGAGAGGTACTGTGACCTGTGAAGAATTCGGCACCATTTCAGCAACCCTGATGACCTTTCTCTGCTCCTTACTACTTTTTGCTCCCTACTAATGATGGGCTAAACCCAGAAACATGTGTCTAAAGATTACAGCACTACCTGCGCCAACTTTGGTGAAAGACTACAGCAACTTTGAAAGTAAGCGTGCTGCATTTCCCAGAATGCAATGGGGTGAACTGTGCTGGGATGAGAGGCAGTGTGCTCCCTCCCCCCCTGTGTTCAAAAGGCTCCCTTGAGCCAACGAGCTGACAAGATTTCCTGGGATCCACCTGTGTGCCTGTGGAAAGGTACTGTTACCAGTGAAGACTTGGGCACCATTTCAGCAATCCCTGATGACTTTTTTTTGTGCCTTACTACTTTTTGCTCTCTAATGATGGCGGGCTAAACCCAGAAACACGTGTCTAGAGGTAACAGCACTACCTGCACCAACTTTGGTGAAAGACTACAGCAACTTTGAAAGTAAGTGTACTGCATTTACCAAGATGCAATGGGGTGAACTGCGCTGGGATGAGAGGCAGTGTGCTCCCTCCCCCATGTGTTCAAAAGGCTCGCTTGAGCCAGTGAGCTGACGAGCTCTCCTAGGTTGCATCTGTGTGCCTGTGGAGAGGTACTGTGACCTGTGAAGACTTGTGCATCATTTCAGCAACCCTTGATGACATTTCTCTGCACCTTACTACTTTTTGCTCTCTACTGATGACGGGCTAAACCCAGAAACACGTGTCTACAGATAACAGCACTACCTGCACCAACTTTGGTGAAAGACTACAGCAACTTTGAAAGTAAGCGTACTGCATTTACTAGGATGCAATGCAGTGAACTGTGCTGGGATGAGAAGCAGTGTGCTCCACCCCGTGTTCAAAAGGCTCCTTTGAGCCAATGAGCTAATGAGCTCTCCTGGGATGCACCTGTGTGCCTGTGGAGAGGTACTGTGACCTGTGAAGACGTGGGCACCATTTCAGCAACCCCTGATTACTTTTCTCTGCTCCTTACTACTTTTTGCTCTCTACTGATGATGGGCTAAACCCAGAAACACGTGTCTAGAGATAACAGCACTACCTGCACCAACTGTGGCAACTGTGCAACTGCAAGGGTGGCATTGGCTCTGGAGCAAACTAATGTACCTTTTTTTGTAATCACTTTCTGTGCCTTCCTTTGCAACTATTTGCTAAATAAACATGCAAAATACTGCCTAGTACTAACCTGTCAGACATGGCCCTTTTTGCAGGGTCACCCCTGAACGTGTTGCCCTAGTCCTGGCATTTTTCTGATCTGGTTTTGGTGGTTTAGGACTCTGGGCACTTTATCACTGCTGTCCAGGGTAAAGTGCATGTGCTCTCTATGGTAAACGTGGTAAGATTGGTCTACACCTGTTTGGCTAATTTAATGCGGTGCAAAAGGGGGTGGTGATGGACGGAGCATCCGAACCAATCAAACACTCACACCCAGTCAACAGATCTGGGTTTAATCCATCACCGTTCTTTAGCCCACTCTGCCACCCCAGTTCAGACATGGCCATATGAAAATCAGTCTGACCCTGTGCCTCATGGGAACAGTCCAGCCCAAACTGCCAAACCATGCCTTCCCTTGACCGGAAACAAGCTTCCTAGGACCGGTTTCTGGCATTACAGCCGTCTTCAGCCAGGCTTGCTTGAATCCAGTGGCAAAGTGAGCAAGGGACTCACGTCTGAGCATACCCTGCAAACTTATGGTGAACAAAGCGGTACAAAAGGGGGTGGTGATGGATGGGGCATCTGAACCAATCAAACACTCACACCCAGTCAACAGATCTGGGTTTAATCCATCACCTATCTTTAGCCCACTCTGCCACCCCAGTTTAGACATGGCCATATGCAAATCAGTCTGACCTTGTGCCTCATGGGAACAGTCCAGCCCGAACTGCCAAGCCATGCCTTCCCTGGACCGGAAACAAGCTTCCTAGGACCGGTTTCTGGCATTACAGCCGTCTTCAGCCAGGCTTTCTTGAATCCAGTGGCAAAGTGAGCAAGGGACATACGTCTGAGCATACCCCGCCAACTTGTGTCAAACAAAGAGGTACAAAAGGAGGTGGTGATGGATGGAGCATCTGAACCAATCAAACACTCACACCCAATCAACGAATCTGGGTTTAATCCATCACCGTTCTTTAGCCCACTCTGCCACCCTAGTTCAGACATGGCCATATGCAAATCAGTCTGACCCTGTGCCTCATGGGAACAGCCCAGCCCAAACTGCCGAGCCATACCTTCCCTGGACCGGAAAAAAGCTTCCTAGGACCGGTTTATGGCATTACAGCCGTCTTCAGACAGGCTTGCTTGAATCCAGTGGCAAAGTGAGCAAGGAACTCACGTCTAAGCATACCCTGCCAACTTATGGCAAACAAAGCGGTACAAAAGGGGATGGTGATGGACGGAGCATCTGAACCAATCAAACACTCACACCCAGTCAACAGATCTGGGTTTAATCCATCACCGTTCTTTAGCCCACTCTGCCACCCCAGTTCAGGCATGGCCATATGAAAATCAGTCTGACCCTGTGCCACATGGGAACAGTCTAGCCCAAACTGCCATGCCATGCCTTCCCTTGACCGGAAACAAGCTTCCTAGGACCGGTTTCTGGCATTACAGCCGTCTTCAGCCAGGCTTGCTTGAATCCAGTGGCAAAGTGAGCAAGGGACTCACGTCTGAGCTTACCCTGCAAACTTATGGTGAACAAAGCGGTACAAAAGGGGGTGGTGATGGACGGGGCATCTGAACCAATCAAACACTCAAACCCAGTCAACAGATCTGGGTTTAATCCATCACCTATCTTTAGCCCACTCTGCCACCCCAGTTTAGACATGGCCATATGCAAATCAGTCTGACCGTGTGCCTCATGTGAACAGTCCAGCCCGAACTGCCAAGCCATGCCTTCCCTGGACCGGAAACAAGCTTCCTAGGACCGGTTTCTGGCATTACAGCCATCTTCAGCCAGGCTTTCTTGAATCCAGTGGCAAAGTGAGCAAGGGACATACGTCTGAGCATACCCTGCCAACTTGTGTCGAACAAAGCGGTACAAAAGGGGGTGGTGGTGGATGGAGCATCTGAACGAATCAAACACTCAGACCCAATCAACAAATCTGGGTTTAATTCATCACCGTTCTTTAGCCCACTCTGCCACCCCAGTTCAGACATGGCCATATGCAAATCAGTCTGACCCTGTGCCTCATGGGAACAGTCCAGCCCGAACTGCCAAGCCATGCCTTCCCTGGGCCGGAAACAAGCTTCCTAGGACCGGTTTCTGGCAATATAGCCGATTTCAGCCAGGCTTGCTTGAATCCAGTGGGACAGTGAGCAAGGGACTCACGTCTGAGCATACCCTGCCAACTTATTGTGAACAAAGCATACAAAAAGGGGTGGTGATGGACGGGGCATCTGAAACAATCAAACACTCACACCCAGTCAACAGATCTGGGTTTAATCCATCACCGTTCTGCTCAGATGTGAGTCCCGTGCTCTCCATACCACTGGAATCAAGCTATCCAGGCTCATGAGGGCTGAAAGCCCGAAACCTGTCCTTGGATACTGGTTTTCAGCCCAGAGAGAACCTGGCTTTGCTGTTTGGGCTAGACTGTTCCCATGGGGCACAGGGTCAAGACTGATTTGCATATGGCTCCGTTCAAACTGGAATGGCATGGTGAACAAAAAAACAATGGATTTAGGCCCAGATCTCTTTACTGGGGTGAATGTATGACATTGTTCTGCATTCTGTCCATCAAATTTAGTTTTTGCATTTGGCTGATTTAATGTACCTATCAGTCCCCAGTAATGAGGTATCTCATATACCCAGGGCAAGTAAATTAAATGCTACTGGTGGTCTTGCAGTGCTGATTGCGCCACCCACCAAAGTTGCCTTTTAAACCAGTCTCCGGCCTATGCGTGCAGTTTGCTGCTGCTGTGACATGGCAGATAAAGATAAAGTGGCTGCTACATCTGTGACTCCCATTTTACTACATATCAGTCACCCCTAAGGTAGGCCCTAGCTAGACCAATTGTCACTCGTTGTCCTCTCTATGTGCTTCAACCACTCCTTTGGTTCACACTTTACACTTGGGACCCCTCTTTTCCATCCCCTTCCTTTTTTTCTAAAATCTTCACATTGTGACATGTATATTACAGTGTATTTTATTGTGTATTTTTTGCAAAAATAACAACTGATGGTAATCCATTAGGTGTCATGAGTTTGTTTCTCCTTCTTACATCCTAAGTAACCTTCACATTATTATTTGACATTGTTCAGTATTTATTATGTATACTCTCATCTGTTCCACTGGAACCATTGTTTTTTTATATAAATATGCACCCTGGTTCCTTAGAAGGTAGGGTTTCCTTGTTGTAAGTGTGACTAGCTAGACCAATGGCAGAGTGCTCTGTAGGTAAAAGGTAGGGCATGTGACTTAACTGTGTGGTATATCCTGGTAGTGACAAACAGCCATTTTGGTTTTACACTACTGTGAGACTGCCTTCTCAAAGGAGTGCATTGGGCATTCCCTGATATGTGTTTCAGTGGTAATTCCTGATATGAGAGGAGCAGTGTGATCAAGTTTGGTATGTTTGAAATAGTAGTGATAAACGCTGCGTGGTGGTGTGTGTAGATTTATGATCATTATTTTATTAATGCCACTTTTAGAAGTTTGCATTTCTGTGTGCTAGGTGTCTTTGTGCCTGCCTGTTTTTTTTTCATGTCTGGCTCTGGAGTGACTGAGACTGAGAGGTGTAGTGGCTCCAGAGGGGCTTGGTGAGTCAGCGCTAGGCTGAATGGGCCTGATCTGCATTTGGAGTAGTGAGAGGAGTATCCCTTGACTGTGAATAGGTCTGTGACTGCCTTGTACAATGCTGGCTCCACCCTCCTGTGGTGTGTCTGTGGCCAGAGCCTACACTAACAATGAGACTGTTTTATGTACTGAAAGGATGTTCCTAAGTGCCCCAAGTACTGGTTTGGACCAGGAACAGAGCCCTGTGCCAGGGGGAGAACAAAGACTGACATGGGTACAAGTATTGGGGCTGTGAACCCATGAAGGTGTTGTAGTAGCAAGCCTCAGCCAGGCCTACTAGTGCAAGGGATTCGCCCTTCTGCTTAGAGTCCTTAGACCAATGGTAAGAAGTTGGCACAGGAACTGGAATAGAAAAGACAGAGTTTATTAAATCTCTTGAGGTGGAACTACAACCACACAACACCCTTCGGTATAGTATGAGGTAGCACACTGACTGGAAGGAGCTTGGTCCTTTTATACCCACACAAGGGCTGAAATGGAGGCGGTACAAGGCACAGAGTATTGGTTTCAAATACATATAAGGTCATACAGAGAGTGTGCTAGCACCAAGTGGGAAGGGCTGACTGTAACCTAATTCTGGTGGACATTTCTTGACAGTTACAAGTTAGGAACAACTGTAAGTTTTACTGGGCATGTGCAAAGCAAAGGAGACTAAACATATCATGTCTCAAGGCAGATTTCAAGAGCAGTTGACAGAAAGGTAGGACAGAGCACATGGCATACAAAATGGCAGATAGAAATAAAAAATGGATTCTTTAAAACAGGCAAGATAGTCTTGAAATACCGAATGTCTTCTGCGAATGCTTAATCTAATCGCTGTTAATTTACTACAGTGTGCTGCTTGGTGCTTACTTGGTGCCGTCAGGCTGCTGGACTGCCAGTAGGAACTGCCACCTTGGGACTGACCTGCTGCCCTGCTTGGCAGCTAAGGAATAAGCTACTTTGCCCAGGAGACCCGATGTGCTGGTCTGCCTGTGTACCTTTGTGAAGAAAAGCGCTGCCTGAGGTGCCTGCTGGAGACAGACAGGTGGCGTACTACTCGTTTCCCCTGCTTTTCTGGTCCTGCCAAGGAGAACGTGTTGCTGGCTCCCCTAGTGGAGAAGACACAGGGTTAAGGGCCGAAACTAGCCTAGAGTCGGAGGTGCAGGCTCACCAGCTGAGGCACTGTTGGTGGGAGCCTTCCCAGCATTGTTTGTGCCAGGGGAAGGTGCGATGACCGCGCACCTGAAGCGTGTGGTGGCCACTCCACAAACTGACTTCTGAGCCAAGAAGTGGGCTCTGACTCGAAGATGCGGCGAGAGCAGCCATATCGTGACCCGGACGCCAGGCGTGCTTCCCGATCCTGGTTGTGGGGCAGGGCGGCCGTGGAGAAGCCAATCGCGGATGTGACTGCCAGAAGTCAGGCAAGCTGGTGCCAGGAGGAGGGTGGGGCGCCCGTGTGCCAGTGAGAGCCATGCGTGTTGTGCAAAGAGGGAGATGGGGTGGTCAGAGACTTCGCTCTGTGCTGGGACAAGCCCCGGTGAGTGGGGTTTCCAAAGTGCAATGTTGGTGTCTGTGGTGTCCTTTTCCTTGCAGCAACAAGAAGAAGCCCCAGTGAGTGGGGCTGGGAGGGCACACGGTTGGTGCCTGTGATAATTCATACAGCTGTACCACCAGATTACGGGCAGCTGCAACGTGGGGGGAATTTTTATGTCCAAAGAGAAGACACGGGTGAGTTGCACCCTTGCCTCCATTTCGGTATTGGCCCATTCGGGGTCAGTACTCTGCTGCATCTCAGCCTGGCGGTTCAGACAAAGCCACATGCTCATAGAGCCCTGACTTTGGGGACAGAGGACATTACAGTACAGCCCAAACGTGCCTCCAGAGGAAGGCCAGTTGGGCTGGAAGACACCACTACCAGGTGTGTTCTGGTGGACATAAGGCCCTAAGGTGATCTGTGCACCTCATGAAGGTTACTGTGGTGCACTGATAATTTAGGAGGTGTGCCTAAGATGGGATGCATAATGTCTTTATGCTACCGTCAATGTTACCAGTAGTTACTGGTTGTGATTTTCACTGCTTGTAAGTTCCAATGGTTATGACTGTGGCCCGATTGGCGCTGTAATGTATATACTCCCCTGTAAAGTAATACCTAGTGCCAGGTGGCACAGTGTACTTATTGGATTAAGCTCTGGTGTGTTTTATGGATAATACAAAAGCTATTTTTATATAACCTTGTGTGGAGTTTTCTTTTTGCTGTGCCTAGTGTGTCGCAACTGTGTGAGTGTGTTGCACAAACGCTTTACACATTGCCTATGGGATAAGCCTGACGGCTCTGCCATGCTACCAAGGGGGTGAGAAGGTATTATCTTCAGCGCTCTGACTAGAGTGGTGGTTTTTGCATGACTTAGGTGCCTGCCCAAGCCAACCAGAAATCCCATTTCTAACATGACCCAATGAAATGAGCACATCTATCCTTGTTAACAATTCTGAGTTGCTCTAATGCATTCTCATCTGACACCCACACACCACACTGTTCTCTGTATAGCCCTTCACATTTAGAATACTGCTAATATGACCAGATTGTTGCATGAAACGTGTTTCTGGTACAACATGTTTGCTCTCTGAAATATGATACAGGTTTTCAATGAAGCTCAGTCTTTTATACATGCCATACCTTTAAAACCAGACTATTGTTTTATGACACTGTATTGAGAAAAATAATTGCAAGATACAAAATACAGCCAAAAACGATATTGAAAACGTACATTTTGTGACCCTGTACTTATACAGTGAAGACACAAATATCGATTACAATTCCTGCAGTAGGCATATATAGTTAGGACCTAGTTACCATAGGAAATCCCCAACATTCTAGTGGGAATAACTTTGGCGCCGATTGAGGAATCTGCGTATAATTTTCCTTAAAATTGCTTCGGTCCGCTCCTTACCTGAAAATTTTGGGGGTATTCGTCAAGCGATGGCCGAGAAAAAAGGGGGGTCTCAAAACGTGTTTTCCCAATGTTAATTTCCATAGGGACCTTTAGACACGGCTACAGCCCGAACGGTTGAATGGAATTACACCAAACTTGGCAAAATGGTAGGGCCTGGTATGCAGATGTGCCTTTGCTATGTTTTATGAAAATCCCTGCAGTAGTTCTTGAGAAAATTGAATTTGAAAATATTCAAATGGCATTTTCTATGGGACCTTTAGACACGGCTACAGCCCAAACGGCTGAGCGGAATTACACCAAACTTGGCAAAATGGTAGGGACAGGTATGCAGTAGTGCCTTTTCTATATTTGGTGAAAATCCCTCCAGTAGTTGTTGAAAAAATTGAATTTGAGCAAATTATATATCTATATGCGCTCAACATTCTATTGGGAATAACTTTGGCGCCGATTGAGGAATCTGTGTGTAATTTTCCAGAATTTTGTCCAGCTCCGCTCCGCTCTGTCCCTGAAAGTTTCAGGGGGATTCGTTAAGCAGGGGCCGAAAGGGGGCTCCCAAAACGTGTTTTCCCAATGTTAATTTCCATAGGGACCTTTTGACACGGCTACAGCCCGAACAGCTGAATGGAATTACACCAAACTTGGCAAAATGGTAGGGCCTGGTATGCAGATGTGCCTGTGCTATGTTTGGTGAAAATCCCTCCAGTAACTCTTGAGAAAATTGAATTTGAAATTTTTCAAATGGCATTTTCTATGGGACCTTTAGACACGGCTACAGCCCGAATGGCTGAACGGAATTACACCAAACTTGGCAAAATGGTAGGGACAGGTATGCAGTAGTGCCTTTTCTATATTTGGTGAAAAGTCCTTCAGTAGTTGTTGAGAAAATTGAATTTGAGAAAATGATATATCTATATGCGCTCAACATTCTATTGGGAATAACTCTGGCGCCGATTGAGGAATCTGTGTGTAATTTTCCAGAATTCTGGCCAGCTCCACTCCGCTCCTTCCCTGAAAGTTTCGGGGGGATTCATCAAGCGGGGGCTGAAAGGGGGGTCCCAAAACGTGTTTTCCCAATGTTAATTTCCATAGGGACCTTTAGACACGGCTACAGCCCGAACGGCTGAATGGAATTACACCAAACTGGCAAAATGGTAGGGCCCGGTATGCAAATGTGTCTTTGCTATGTTTGGTGAAAATCCCTCCAGTAGTTCTGGAGAAAATTGAATTTGAAATTTTTCAAATGGCATTTTCTATGGGACCTTTAGACACGGCTACAGCCCGAACGGCTGAACAGAATTACACCAAACTTGGCAAAATGGTAGGGACAGGTATGCAGTAGTGCCTTTTCTATATTTGCTGAAAATCCCTCCAGTAGTTGTTGAGAAAATTGAATTTGAGCAAATTATATATCTATATGCGCTTATCGTTCGCGCACCGTAAGCGTATGGTACGCATACGGTACGCGTACGTGCTCATACCCTTACGTGCGCGAGCGAGTTTCTGATTGGCTGGCAGTCGACTGTCAACATTCCAAACTATCCAAACCAGGAAGTGTTGGCCACCATCTTGTTTTTCATCAGAACTGAGGCACAAGAGAGCCCAAAACAAGAGTGGAAAACACGAAAAGGGGGCAGGGTAGAGACCCCCCCAACCCTCTGGCCCTTCTCAGGGGGTCCCAAAAGGACCCCCAAGGGCAAAAAAAAAATCAAAACAATCGTGGGGTACGCGCATTGTACGCGTACGGTACGCGTACCGTGAGCGTACCCCGCGATTTGAAAGAATGTTTTTTTTTACATTACTGATGACATCACTGATGATATCATTCATGTGATAATACGATGCACCTCCTCACACTCTAATATAACATTTGATACACCCAGTGTTAAATACAGACTGTCATTCTTGAAACCATTTACACACCAATACCAGTTACTACATACGCACTACGCACTCACTGATTCCTAGGTCTACACACACATTCACTCATTCACCCATAGAATCACTCATACATACAGTCACTTATCAATACAACACTATCATATGCACTCATACACCTATACAGACACTCACACACTGCCACTCATCCATGGAGTTACTCACACACCTAGTCAGTCATGCAAAGAATCAAATACACTTCCATTTCCTCAACTATACAGTTATACACACAACACCTTACTTATTCAAACATATACTAACACATACTGACTCTCTTATACAATCACTGATACAAGTACACAATGATACATACAGCCACTCACACATTCACTGGCTCTCATGTATAGTCATTTACATATGCCAACTCTCACATGCACTGTGTTTTACATATGTACTTACTTGGACATGCAGCACTGAGATATCCATTCACTCACCAACACACCCATGCACACAGTCAACCGCCCATATAGCTGTTTCCACATGCACTCTTGAACTCATACACCTAGTGAATTAACTGCTCACACATCTATGCACAGAGTCACACACCTCCCAGCCACCCACACACACATTGAGTCTCCCATTCAAATACTTGGGCAACCAATCAATAACCCATATAGCCATTCATATAGCTACTGATCAACACATGCAGCAGCTTACACAACAACTGACATACTGATGCACACATTCAGACAGTTTAGTCACTAACCCATGCATTTAGTAAGACACATTTAATCACTCACTCATACAGTCAGTCATGCACCTACTAAATCCTTCATCCAGACACATACATCCACTCATTCTTCAATATGTAAAACATATTTAAACTTTACAGAAACATACAGTCACTGGATGATGTCATCAGTGATGTCATCAGTGATGTCATTTGAGATGTCATCAGTGATGTCATTTGAGATGTCATCAGTGATATCATCAGTGAGGTCATTTGAGATGTCATCAGTGATGTCATCAGTGATGTCACTGACCATGTCATGAATGATGTAATATGTGATATCATCAGCAGTGGATTGCGGGTACGCAAAATATATTTAGTACAACTAACTATATAGGAGCAATTTCAATGTTTTTTTAAATGCTAATTCCTAACTATATAAGGCCTGAAACCTATGGTTTTTTAAGTGAATATATATATATATATATATATATTCACTGAAAAAACCATAGGTGTTGGCAGTACGACTCTACCGGGCCACCAAAGGGTACTCCAGCACCTAAGCGCAATCAAGAACCATGATCAGACGTATCCGGTGGCCAGGCATTTCCAAAAACACCACGAGGGCGATCCTAAGGATTTAAAATACTTTTTGATTGACTCTGTACCAAGACGAAAACGTGGTGGTGACAAAGTTAGGAGCCTTAGGTTACTGGAAATGCACTACATTTTGAGCCTCGATAGTAAATATCCCAATGGCCTCAACAGCTCGGAGGAACTCCATGCAAGCTTGTAGACAGGCAGATGGTAGTTTAAATCCCATATTAAACTTGTAAAATTGTCATCATAAGAAGCTACACAGCTATAAGATATACACCAGAAATAGCTGGATTTAACATACAACCTAGCTAATTCTAGGTAGGCCAAACTAGGGTAACATAGTCCCCATTTTCCATTCATAGTTTAGCAACAATTCCAAGCACTGTAGGTGTATTTAAACACATATAGGATATCAGTTGTCAGCATGATTTGCCGTCACAAAATACCTCCTTATAGATAATTCTCTCCTTTTAACCACTTAGAAATTTGTAATTTGCACATTTGCACTTTTTTTGGATGTTTTGAAATTTGGTAGATGTATTAGTTGTGTACACTGATATGCACTGAAAGGATTCCCCACTGAACTTTTACCTCATAATAATCGATAGGGGGAAAGTAGGAGGTAGTTAATATTCTGCCACAATCAGCAATATAGGACAATTATTTACTCAGAGTTTTACAGTGATTTTATCATATTTATATGGTTATCATATTGATCTGTAACATATTCATATTTATTTATCTATTTAAGATTGTAAAGTGTATTTATTTATTTTTGTACAGGTTGATTGATTGTGGACTCAAAACATGCCATCCGACAATCTATGTAAAACAGAAAAGCACCGTAGCATTTATGCTTGGACGACCACGGCCCCTCGGTTTATTATGCTTTTATTATGTTTAGGAATCATGTTTTTAAGATTGTTAAAGCATGTTTTCATAAAAGATATGTTCATATAAAGCAGTAGGGAATCCAATGCACTGGTGTTGTCACTTTAAGAGGTGTGGGTCTTAAACCAGAGAAAAAAATGAAAAATACCTAAAAAAAATGCTGTCAGTATTTAAGTGACTATGATTAGTGGTTGGCGTCATGTGATCAAGTCCCATGTTTGGGATGAAATGCGTAATGACTGCCCCATCTAGTTGTACTATGGAGTAAACTCTAAAGGAATAAAATTGAAGTATTTGCACTTTCGTGGTCCGTGCTCTTTGTTTGTGCCCTAGGGGAAAGGGATTTGCGAAGCTGAAGAGTTCTACTATATATATATATATATATATATATATATATATATATATATATATATATATATATATATATATATATATATATATATATATATATATATATATATATATATATATATATATATATATATATATATATATATATATATATATATATATAAAATAAATCATGAAACACTAACTAATGTTTTCCATAAATGTTGCAAAAAACTAAGCTGGTCTCCAATCAATCTATCTGATTTTACATAGAGATGGTCTTCCAATTAAATACAGTTTACAAAGGCCGCAAAAATGCACAACAAAATGCTTCCTGAACAATAACTACAACAAGACAGTGTCAATCTTCTCGATTGAAAATGTACTAAAGAAAACTTAAAATGTTCAAAGAATGACTAAATACTACAAGCAAAGTATGTCTGATAATAAATGACTGCAACTAAAAAAAATATAAAAATAAACTATGTTAAGATAAGGCACAAACACTGAATAATTCTAAACAAAAAAAAGACCAATTTAAAAGTAAGTATTGTAACTAAAGAAAAGAACTACAATTAAATTAAAAAGAATGCTTTCAAATATTTAAAGACATACTGAAATAAACAAACTACATTTTAAATTGTGAAATAAAAGGATCGAACAAACTAATCTCTAACTTTCATCAGACTGCAATGAATGAAAAATTCACCAAAACAACACCAAATAGGCCTGCAAAGCAAAATATACAACTTAATGGAAGTAAAGACAACATCCATAACATACATAATGTGCAGTTGCGGTGAACAACTGTAAAAGTAAATATAGTATGATTTTTTAAAATTTATAAATAGTGTTCATTCTCTAAAACTCACAGATATAATGCCCGACAGCTATAGAAAATCAGATAGAAATGGACTTTGGGGGCCCCCCTGGGCCTGGTGCCCCCCACCAAACAACCCTGCCTGGTGTGGCAAGCACCGCATGCATGGAAGTGCATATTTCCTATTGTGGCTTGTGCTGCAGCGTGCAGCACAAGGACGCAATAGGAAATGTTCACTTTATGACCGTTGTGAAGGCGATCGCATCATTATCAGGGAAGCAGGAACTCCGAATCTTTTTTTGCGGGTCCCGTTTCGACACTATGCTATTGACCATGTTTGAAAAATCTGTGTTGAGAAAATGTACAAAAATAGTTTATACATATAATAAAAATACTAATAAGAATATAAAAAAAATTGATGTGTATGGTAAAAGGTGCTGCACAAGTGTATACCTGTAAACAATGTCAGTAATCTATAACTGTAAACATGTTGAAGTAAAAAGAGGAATTGTCTTGTAAAGAAAAAAAAACGTAAAAGTGTTATAAATATTGTAAAATGATGCACAGTTAAAAATTGTATATATTAAAATACATGAATTGAAAAAGCATTTAGCAAGAAAATAACAAACGATACTTCGCAAAAAACTAAAGAAATAACCACAAAAACAATTTATACTATAAATTACTATAACATTTTAATGTACAAAATAAAAAATCCAAACAAATACTAACAGTTTATGGATATCACATTTACCCCCAAAAATGAAAACTCTTTAAAAGGTGTTAAACTCCCACTCTAAACAAAATTGTGGGAATTGGACATGAGGTTGTCAGATTTACTATTCCCACTCCAAATGTAACCTGATTTGGGAATGTGTTGAACTTTTGTGAAAGTTAGATACACTATTGTACCTCAAAGACTAAAGACATTAGGGAAAGTGTTGGACATTGGTTGAGGTGGTCAGACTATCTGTTCCCACTCCAAACCTAACCACATCAGGGAAGTGTTGAGTTTTCGAGGATTCCAATTAACTCTTCATACTCCAAATGAATGTCCTTATTATAGTTTGGTGATGCAGGTGCAGACTGCCCACTCTGTAAAACCCATGTACAAACCGCCCGCCTGATTAGGAGTTTTATCCTGTCTGGCAGGAAGTTCTATGAAATAGGCACTGCAATGGGAACATCAAACACAAAGGCAATACCTGCAGGGTATGGACTGCTGCAGTCCATGCCATGCAGGTACTGGTGTGCATGCACACCGGAGGGCACATGTTGTGCTCCCCTTTGTGCATCCACATGGCATTAGGTACCCAGGGGTCCTGTAGGGCCCATCACTTTTCCTCATTGCTACACTTTTCATGGCGGTGGTGAGGAAACCCATAATATGCTTGGCGAGTCCGCAGCAGCATTTCCATGCATATTGCAGCCTCAGTACCTCTGTGCCACTGCTAGGGATCTATGACCCCTGGCGGTTGCAGTGGTCCCATGGAGGCCGGACCACCCTGGTTGTAATGGGGTGTTCGGGAGACCACCACCACTGCACCAACACAAGTCTGACAGTCTGTGGACCAACAGACCCATATTAAAGTCCGGAAAGTGTTAGAGTTTGGCTGTGGATGATTATAGAGTTATTATCCCCACTCCAAGCTGAACCATGTTGGAAAAAGTGTTTGACATTGAGAATCCCAAGTGTACTATTGCTCCTCCACACTTTGGGGAAAGAATTGTGTTGGGCTTTGGGTAGGGGGAGTTCTATTTTCTATCCCCACTCCATACTTAACTGAAGTGGGGATAATGTTGGACTTGTTGGGGTCCAAAGCTACTCTTCACATTCCAAAGTTTAACACACTGGTAAAGATGTTGGACTTTGGGGGATCCACATTAATTATACCAACTCCCAAGTCACCCCATGTAGTACTTTGGGGAACAGATTTACTATTCTCACTCCAAACTTAACTACATTGGGGAAATTGATGGACCTTGAGGGTACACATTTTAATTATACCAAAGACGTAAACCACATGATACAAGCAAGTTAAATTGGGAATACTAACAAAAAAATAAATAATTACTATACCTCAATACCTTATAGCTATAATCAATTTAGAATAACTGATTAACTAATAACAATACATAAAATAATTGTACAGATTCAAAATATGTTTGACTTTTTTCACATCACAATATTTAAGATACAATATTTATGCCTCACAATATCCTTGAGAATATATTTTGGCAGAATACCCAGATTACAGTTACTTTGGTGCTATAGTCAGTCTGAGGTTCACAAGAGATTGCAAAAGTAGAAGGTAGAATCAATGAGAACCAACAAAACTTAACCTTAGAGGAGATGTGGTCTAATGGCTAGAGGGGCTGACTCTGGAACCTGGAGATGCATTTTCAAATCCCACTGCCGGTGCTTGACGTGTGAATCTGGGCAAATCCCTGTGCCTAAATTAAACAAATAGAATGTATTGTGTGTTTCTAATCCCCATTTGATGTACAAGATCTTGTACATCATTTTCAATTCCTCCAAGTAAATACAGTGTTCTGTTGCTTCCTTGCCAGGTTCATGCTATACGATTTCATACATCTCTGTGTCAATGAAGTCTATGTAATATTAAGAACCTACTATTTAGCAACAAAGGGTATTAATAAGAGCAGATCTCTGATAGGTTTCTAGGAATCTTTTAGTGCTCTGAATTAGTTTGTCCATAATGTTTTATTATCCTGAGCAGAAGTCCGTATGAGATTTGGCTGTCATTAGAAAATCTTTCTATATTACCATGAGGACAGCCTCAGTCAAGCTATGAAATATCTTAGGCACAAATTGTGAGATGAGACGCCATATCATTATACAATACCCATTTCAGAATACATCATGCCAGATATTAAGTGGGTCCTCACTGTGCCTAGATTTTTCTGGGTGAGAGGTAGCACTAGGCATGCAAGACCTCTCTTGTCTCAGTGGAAATTAGAGGTATATAGGGTGGCATCCAGGGCTTTCCTGGCTGAGAAGTTGAGAGTGGTGGGTTACTCAGTGTTCATTTCTGTCTACTATGTTATAGTTTGTAGCAAGCAGCTGTCATAGCATATGTGGCCTCGTCTTTTTCAGATGCCACCATAGGTGGATGGTCCAGTGTGCACAATCTCTCCACAACCTCACATCCTCCTCTGACAAAGATTTGCTTGTAATAAATTATTGCAAGTGACAAGTGTTATTTTCTTTTTATTAGAATGGTCTGACATAAGACCTCAATAGTAATAACATTGAATCCCTCAGTGATTGTAGGGAGATTAGTTTCCCTAGCTTATTATAAAGTGCTTTTAGCTGAGTTACTCTCGATGTTAGCACGACTAGAGTTCATAGGTAATTATCTTCAGCATCGTTCTGAGAGGGGGTGAATATTTCAAGCAGAGCACTGCATGACTTTGCATTATCAAACCAGAGTGAGTAATACGTAACGCTCAAAATTATCTAGACTGAAGCAATTAAAAGATTTAGTAGAAAAAAGACAACCACATGAACAACATAAAAATCATCTGTTACGAGCATATCCATTTGGTATACCAGTATTCACTATTATTCCAAATGCTTCAATTTTTACTGTTAATTCACATGTCTCTTGGGAAAAACAATGTTTTTAGGAGATTCATTTAGTATATGCTTGTACAAAACACGCAGTGGATAACTGTGATGATCACTTTCCTGGACCACTCAATAGTCTAAGGGCCTCATTATGAGTACGGTGTTCCTCAGGACTGTCGTACTTGCAGTGGCAGTCCGACCACCGCCACCACTTTGGGCCCACCTGCAGTATTCTGATTGTGGCAATTGACGGTCATAGGAGCGCCACCTCTGCTGAGATCCAGGATCCTACAGTGGTGGCAAAGTGGAAAAAAAGGGGGTAGTGATGGACGGAGCATCTGAATCAATCAAATACTCACACCCAGTCAAAAGATCTGGGTTTAATCCATCACCATTCTTTAGCCCACTCTGCCACCCCAGTTCAGACATGGCTATATGCAAATCAGTCTGACCCTGTGCCTCATGGGAACAGTCCAGCCTGAACTGCCAAGCCATGTCTTCCCTGGACCAGAAACAAGCTTCCGAGGACCGGTTTCTGGCATTTCAGCCATCTTCAGCCCGGCTTGCTTGAGTCCAGTGGCAAAGTGAGCAAGGGACTCACATCTGAGCATACCCTGCCACACTTATGGCGGCCAAAAGCGGTACAAAAGGGGATGGTGATGGACGGAGCATCTGAATCAATTAAAACACTCACACCGAGTCAAAAGATCTGGGTTTAATCCATCACCGTTCTTTAGCCCACTCTGCCACCCCAGGTCAGACATGGATATGCAAATCAGTCTGACCCTGTGCCTCATGGGAACAGTTCAGCCCGAACTGCCAAGCCATGTCTTCCCTGGACCGGAAACAAGCTTCCGAGGACCGGTTCCTGGCATTCCAAACATCTTCAGCCCGGCTTGCTTGAATCCAGTGGTAAAGTGAGCAAGGGACTGACGTCTGAGCATACCCTGCCACACTTATGGCGGCCAAAAGCGGTACAAAAGGGGGTGGTGATGGACGGAGCATCTGAATCAATTAAAACACTCACACCCAGTCAAAAGATCTGGGTTTAATCCATCCCCGTTCTTTAGCCCACTCTGCCACCCCAGTTCAGACATGGATATGCAAATCAGTCTGACCCTGTGCCTCATGGGAACAGTCCAGCCCGAACTGCCAAGCCATGTCTTCCCTGGACCGGAAACAAGCTTCCGAGGACCGGTTTCTGGCATTCCAGCCATCTTGCAGAAATACTCCATATTTAAAAGATGAGGAGCATTTTTGCTCTCTCCTTGCGCATGTCACACTGTGTGCTACACAGTTGCAATGAGTGCCGCGCCATGGGCATGAAAAGTTTGCAGAAGGAAGGGGTACCTTCCTGCATACAAACATTTCTATAGGTATATTCCTCTTTTATGTGTGCTGCAGAATGCATCAGAAATGGAAATAGGATGTAACAAGGAGAAATAACAATATTTATACTTGTTATGCCTCTGTTGAACTAATCTCTGATGAGAAAACACGTTTAAAGTGAATAAAGTAGTAAAAAAATCAGATTGCAGATATTTAGGAAATATCTTTAGTGATATTTTCCTCCCATGTTTATTCAATTGTCTTTTCTTTAATAAGGTATCACCAAATGTCCATTAAATTATCCTCATTTATAGACTATGGGCCAGATTCAGAGGCTCATTATGATGGTGGTGGAGGTCCTTCCGCCATCATACTGAAAATTCCCTCCGCCAAATTAGGATGGCAGTGAGAATCACAATGTTTCCGTGGTGGATGGAAAGTCCGTCCGCCATGGTTCCGCAGGGCGGTCCTTTTCCGCTCGCCTTGCGGAACCTGAAACCAGGGCAACATTGCAGCGGTGCTGTAGTGATTAGGGTATGCCTTTCCGCCTGTCTTGTTACAGCGGATATCAAGCTGCAAAAAGACAGGCAGAGACTAGCTTTGGGGGCTCATTGCAGGACCCCTCAGTGTGTGGGGGTGCACTGCGGGGGACACATGATAACTTCCTACCCCCCTGCAGTTCCATGCACCAAGTGGGAGCCACTGTGTGGTGCCTGTTACGTGCTGTAGGGAAAGGCTGTACATGCTCTTTTGACATTGCGGATGTTGCTGCAGCCAGCAGCAGTGTCCGCAATGTTAAAAGGCCAGGATGCGCACGCCAGTATGGCGGGGGCATCCTAATTGCACTGGTGGGACTGCCCCGATTCTGGCGGGCGGTCCCAAAACCGTTATGATGGCCCCTTAGATCATAATTTGTCATAACAATGATGGATATCCCATCTCCCGTAAAATAAATCTCTTAGGATATAGTGTGGTTTGTATTTCGGCAGACAGGATATCCATCGCCATTGTGACTAAGTAACCCATCCATCAAGATCTAAATCAGGCCCTGAGAAAGCATCTGGGCCATATTATCTTAGGTGCACCATTTTGGTGCAAACCCAGGTTTATAAGTCCTAATAACTCTGGGTTTGCATCAAAATACATGGGTGGAGCATGGGCATTCCCATAAATGGGAATACCTATGCTCCACCCATGTAACACCTTCCTAATGCAAAATAATGAAAGGCAGCTGTGTTGCATTACTTTGCACTTAATAAACCACACAAAGTCATGCTAAGTGGCTTTTCTGGGCTTAGTAAATAGCAAAAATAAATTTGCATCAGTATTGCACCAAAAAAGTGATGCAACCCCACCACAAAATCATATTCAATTATTCCATTGCAGTATTTTGGAATGCAGCATTTTGCCTAGCATTTTATTCCATGTGGTGGGCTCAAATTGCAGCAGCAGTCTAGAGTTTGCAGAATGAAGCAAGATCTACTTCCGGAGCAGAGCGAGCGAGTGAGTGCGGTGAGTGCAGCAAGTAGAGAGGCAGCCAAACAGCATAGCCACTGGGACATCCAAGGGCCTGCCCCCAGGATCCGAAGATCCGTTTTGTAGTGGTGAAGACCCGCAGAGGCCACTGCTGCCACAGTGACCACAGAGGCTAAAGGGAACACGAAAATAAGTGAGCATAGGTGATTCGATTGAGCCGAGCAGGAGGGGTGTAGTGCACCCTCACAGATTGTGAGCCAGGCTCTGCTGGGCTACCACTCCCCAGTCCTTACCACTCACCCTGCAAAAACCGCATTCTGCAGTAACCAAGCCAGCTGCCACTATCCCTCCACACATCACACTGCCAAGGTAGGCAGCACCTTTGTGAAGGGATAGTGGGGAGAAAAGGAGTGAAATGCGATCCAGTCTGGCTTTGTGGCATTTAATTTTGCGTACACAGGAGCACCTAGGAATCACGTGCTTGTCTGCCCTCCCTTCAGGTCCAGCGACAGGAACTTCACTAGCAGCAAGATCAACTGCCAAATGGCAACAAGATACTGTGAAAAGGCACTGTAAAAAGTGATACCATCTCAAAGTCTTGATATAGATCAATAAATCAAAACTACCACAGATAAGGAACAGTAAAAAATAAAATAAAGGTGAGCTCATTCAAACATAACAACAGAACAGACCTCAATCACAATAGCTCTGACAATAAGAGACTGCACAAAAAAAGTAGTGTGGAAAAAGCAATCAGAGACTAGACCACTGCAATCAAGAGTAAAAAAAAAGAAAATGAGGTCGGGAAAGCAAGTGGCGCAAAAAACATTGAAAGTATCACCAGGAATCCCATGGAGGTTGTGGAAACACACACAAAAATATACCAAGCATCAATTAACCTGTTATTATCACTGATATTCACAATTTGGTAAAATGATACCTAGCATAAAAAATGTACATTTCTAAAGGATCCAACTATAGTTATCTATTCAGAAACAGGAGAAATGGAGGGTCTGCCGAATCCATTGATACCACAAAAGACATCTACAGTTAAAATCCATAACTCCAGCATTAAAAATATACACAATAATAGTCAAATTATAGAAAAGGAAGGCAGGATTGATGATCAGTCAACTAGTAGTCGTTAGTGATTCAGGCACAAGTACATGCCTCAGACTGTCCTCATTCCATAGCATCAGAGGGACCAATTAAAGTAAGGTCAAAAGATGAAGGTAGACAACGAGTCGCCTTAGATAACTCAAACATCTTCGAAACAAAAAAAAACAACCAGCACAAGCAAAGCTGAGCATGTATATAAACTAAGTGATTAAAGACGACAATGAGGTAATCAAAAATCAACTTTCACTGTGGAACTCATGAAACCTTAGCACACAAACAGAGGAATAAATGAACACAATACAGACCAATCACAAGATAGCACATTAACAAAGCATAACAATTCTAAGCAAACAATCAGAAACACAAAAAAGGAATCCCCCCACTCAACCCAAACGTCAACCAGCAATAGAAAGGAATTTACCTCTTGCAAGACAAGCAAATTTAAATGAAAGCTTAGAGGGAAAGCATTCAACATGAGATCTAAATACAACCATTGCACACATACATATGGGCCTCCCAACACCATTCCCCATGGGAGGAGACAGACACAGATTTAAACTTTTGGAAGGCGGGGGGGGCCTCACGACCCCCCCGGCCGTATTTATTAAAATATGAAACAAAATTTCAAACTTTAAATTAAAAACGTTTCATGAATCATGTACAAATTCAACTTCAATTACATTTTGATGAAGACAGGTTTTTCAGGCTAACCTTAACAAATCTCTAATACAAAGGTTTCCTAGCCGAGTCTAGCATCCTGATAAATGCATTACATTTTTGAATTTGTACAACCTAGCATTAAGGGCCAACGGCAAGGTCTTAACCGGTGTCAGATCCCTATCACCAACTTCCCGCCCTCACGGTGTAAGTGGCGCATGCGCAGAGGACTTTACCCTCGCAGCCAACTGTAACTTCCCTTGTCGTGGGGGCCCCCTTTCACTCGACGCCATCTTAAGGTCATCGAGTTCCCGTGCGAGGTATCCGTAAGAAGGACAGCGTGGACTCCCCCCCTTCCCCACACTCTCTTCCGCCGGAGCGGATATCCGGCCCCCGGGAAATTATTGGGAGGGGCATATAGCCGTCTCCCCCTGGGAGGGGCCTATGGCCGTCTCCCCCTGGTGCCGCCCCCCCGTGGGAGGGGCCAATGGCCGCCTCCCCCGGGCGCTCCCATCCATAATGGGTGGCGCCCCCCTAGGGACCTTGAAATCACTGCTCACCGATCATGACCTTACCGCCACAGGCCAGATAGTTGACCGACTATCTGGCCCCTCCACACCTCCTATAGGTCATGCCTCCTCAAACCCACTAGCCAAGCTACGAAGTCTCCTATGAGTAATTCATTCCCAGCCATGGACAGATGCACCCCATCATTCAAATAATAATGATCCCCCCCAATACACCCATGGGAAATACTTTGGAGATGAGCGGAGCGAAACTGTTTCTCAATCTTGTTGTTGACCCTCTATACTGAGTGGTTCAATGCTGACGTAGACAAACCCCCCCACCATATTCTCCTGGGAATCATGTGAGACCAGGCAATCGTACACCCAGGGAGCCTCTTGGCCAACCAGCTAACTGCAGACAATATGTGCTCAACTAACACCCGTCTTCCCAGTCTCACCAAGTCATTGCCCCCCACGTGCACTATGACTATAGATGGCGGTGACCTGTGCCGCCCTAAGAGTTCCTCCACAAAATTTTGAAATTGGTCAATACAGAGGCCTCCCTTCCCATGGAAGGTCACTCTGAACCCATATTCCTCAGATGCGTGGATCGCGTCACCTGCTTTGAATATGTCCCCGGCACGCCTCACGTATGAGTGGCCCACGACCCAGACCACTTGATCTCCATTCGGTGATCCCTTCCCGCTGGTCAGCTGATGCTAGGCCGATCCCAATTTCCGCCCCGCGTGACAGGCTTGCGAAACTGTAATCCAAACAAAAGACAACAAGCGTGAGTGCAGTTCATCAGTCTTTTACAACATGTGCAGTCGCACATACCTCTTGAAACAATTCGAGGACCAACGGCCTAATTGTTTCACCTCGTCCGCCTGCAGACCCCGAGCCGTAGCTTCCGTAGCGGCCCCTATTCTAAATGAGTGGGTCCCAAAATCACCCGGGTTCAAGCCCGCCGCTGCAATCGTGATTGCCAGCACCCTCTGAAATTGAAATCTTGTCAATGGGGTGCCGTCCATGTGTCTAAGAAGGGCCCCCCCCATGTTGTCAACCTCTGTTTCAGGTAGGCCTCCACATGCCCCACTGGACAACCGGGATTCCCCCGTGCGCGCTGCAACACCACACTATTCCCCAGGGCCTCCTGGCCTGTTTTCGACCTGGCTATCGAGATCAGTAGAGAATCGCCCCTTATTTGGACGTGATCCCTGCGTAGACCTCCTTCCACATCTTTCTAATTTCCTGCCACTAGTTCGCTCACCCGCAGAGCTCCATAGAACGCCAAAGCGAAAGCTGCTCGGAACAGTGTTACCTCGCTGGGTGAGGAGCCTGTCTCATCCAGTTTCGCCAGTAAGGTGGTCAATTTATCCAACCCAATCGGGTGCCTGTTATCCTGTCTGCTACCCTCCAGGCGCCGCCAGCCGCGGAGAGCCTTCTTGACTATGAAGGAATTCGTCGGGTCCCTTACCCTGTGGAGCTGCGCCATGAATGATATGGCGGCCCTATACCTGTTGGCGGTTGCCGCCGACCGGCCTTGTCTATGAAGTGCCACCAAAAATTGGAGCAAGGACTCCTCCCGCCCCCATCTATGCTCCCCTACTGGCCCCAGAAAGGCACAGTATGAAGGGAACGCCCCTTCATAAGCTTTCCTCGTCCTTGGCGCTAGACTGGCTGCCACGAGGTCTTGTAGTCCAGGGCACCGATCTGCCATAGTGCTTCGGGGAAAGGTGCCGCCACTAGCTCCGCTGTGGGTAGATAACATAAGAAAGCCTGCATTTTTGAACTAGAGAGTGCATCAGCTGCATTATTCAGCACACCCGGTACATGTTTTGCCCTGAACTCTACGTTCAATCTCATGCATCGTAATACAATTTCCTTCAACAGTTGTAGGATCCATTTTCAGCGTGCTGCCTGGTGATTAATGCACTCGACCACTGTCATGTTATCTGACCAAAATACCACTGAGCGGTCCCTCAAGTCTTCTGGCCATGCTATCAGAGCCACCCAGATGAGGAATAACTCCAAGAAACCAATGTTACCTGTTAGGCCGCTTGAGTGCCACCACGCCGGCCATGTTTGTGACGACCACTGGTTACCGAAAATTGCGCCAAACCCCACGCTCCCCGCCGAGTCGGTCCATAAGCCGAGCTCGCTCGACGAGGCTGGGGGTTTGTTCCACACCACTCGACCATTGAAGCCCTCCAGAAATGTCAGCCAAATGAGCATGTCTTGGCGAACCTCTGCCGACAGTGTAGTGCGGTGGTGTCCCTCCTTAAGGCCCGCCATAGCCTGCGCTATGGAACGCGAGAAAGGGCGAGCCATCGGCATCACTCTCAATGCAAAGTTAAGCTGACCCACTGTCTGTTTTAACTGGTGTAGGGTCACCTTCTCTGTTCGGAGACATTGTACCAGGGAGGCCCTAAACTTGGCCACCTTCTCAGCCGGCAGGCGGAAACACCCCTCCTCTGAGTCCAGTTCTATACCCAGAAACTCGAGGGAGGTAGACGGCCCCACCGTCTTACCTGGTGCCAATGGGACCCCAAAACCCTGCATGAGCACGCAGAAGTCCTGCTGGGCCCAGAAAGAGGAAATCATCCAAATAGTGCATCACCTGTCTATGGCCCGTGGCCTCTGTGAACACCCATTTCAAAAAGGAGCTAAACATTTCAAAATAAGCACATGAAATCGAACAACCCATGGGCATGCATTTATCCATGTAGAATTTCCCCTGGAACGTGAATCCCAGCAGCCGCTGGTCTTGGGGGTGTACTGGGAGTAACCTGAATGCAGATTCAATGTCTGATTTAGCCAACAATGCACCGGGGCCCAGGAGATTCAACAGTACGACTGCGTCATCAAACGATGCATACTTCACTGAGCATACCTCGGGGTCAATAGCTTCATTTACTGAGGCCCCCCTCGGGGCCGACAGATTGTGGATGAGTCTATACTCCCCCGGGTCTTTTTTCGGAACCAATCTTAAGGGTGAACACACAAAATCGGGTACTGGTGGGACGCCAAATGGTCCTGCCACTTGCCCCAAGCTAACTTCTTTCGCTATCTTTTTGGTGGCCACCGCTGGGTTATGTTGAATAGACAGCTGGTTTTTACAGGAAGGGCTCCCCCGAAAATTGCCCGCCGGGATCCTGAAGCCATATGAAAAGCCATCCCTCAGAGTCCCGGCGGACGCATGATCAGGGTATCGGTTCAGCCAGGGGGTCAAAGCCAAGATATCTACGGGCGAAGATGTTTGCTTCCGAGGCACCGCATCAATCCTGCTTGGATCCCCCCTTTCCTCCCGCTCCATTGGTTTTAGATCGGCAGCTGGTTTCCGGGTGTGAGGAATTCCCACAGCCCGAGCACGCGTGCCGGAACCTACAAGTTCCCTGAGGCCTGTTACAAGTTCCTTTGTTAAATCCCCAACAAACCCCTCGCTTGCCTCCATTCCTGCTAGACCTGGGCTGGGCTTCCCCCCCGGCGCTCGCCCAAAAGGGCTGTGACGGCCTCTGATGGAATCCCCCAGAGCTACTCGTGCTTGGCACCGAAGCACCGCCGGCCCTGGCAAGAGCTGGGCGTGCCAAGACACTGTATCCAAACAATCCCATGTCAAGGCCTGGTTAAACTCCTTTGCTTTTCTAAAGGCAACATCATAACCCTTCCATTCATTTCCCCCATACATCGCATGGAAATTCATGATCCTGTTCTGATAACATGCCAGGTCAGTCAACACTTCTGATTTACGTTCTCCGATAATTGCCGCGAAGATAGAAAAGGCCCTGACCCAGTTCACCATGGTCTCTTCGACCCTGAATTCCGCCATCTTGGCCCGCCATACACTGGGATGCCAGAGATCTTTCTGGGTCTTTGCATATTCTAACTCACGATGGTCAGTCAAAAGTGAAAACATGTTAATGTACTTGTCTCCCCACACCATCTCTTTCGTAACCATGGGAATATGTTGAGATAAACGTTCCCGCCTTGAGGGCACCGGGCCCTCCCCCACCAATGGCAACGCTCTCTTACCGGTTTCAGCCGAACTTCCAGCTGTGTCCGTTGTCTTCTCCCGATCGTCAGTCGTGACCACCTTCGCCATCTGCGGGGGAATAGAAGGCACATTCGCTGTCCCGGCATCCCTTGCCTGCCGCAACTGCTCAATAATTAATCTGGCTTCTTCGGCCGGGTCTTCCGCAGCCGCTGATCCCCCTGCTCCCTTCTTTAGCCAGGGTAATACCGCTGCTAACTGAAGTGCTAATTCCGGGGGCATCTGGTCATCCCCCAGTGGCGTGATAACCACGGGAATTGGCAATCCCCCACTGGTCCTGGTACCGGGCTGGCCGCCGGCGCGACGGGGCTCGGAGGAGTTACTACTGGGACTGGGGCCTCGCTGGGACCTGCCCTCCGCCTCCTTTTCTTACCCTTATCCCCTGGGGTGACGTTCGGCAATGCCGGTCCTATGACCTTTTTAGGCCGGCCCGAGGGGACATTCTGGGCCTCCACCTGTTTCCTGATGGCCGCTAGGCCACGATCCAGCCGGTCTACCTTACCTAACTTTCGGTCCATCACCGCCACTTGGTTCACCAACGTGCGCAGCATCCTTTCCATCTCGGAGCTCTTTCCGAATTTCCTGCCAGGCATGTCTTCGATCAATCCGTCCGACTTGACTTGCAAAGGTGACTTGATCTCCCAACACGCCTTGGTAACTGAAAGAGAAAGACAAGGATTACAAGTTCTCAAAAAAGTGCAGCCCGGAAGTCCGTGCACGGACTTCCGGGCGGGTGTCTAGGACAACCTCTTTTGGGCGGGAGGGGCGTGCTCCAGCTATGCCGCTTCGGGCATACCAGCCGGGTCACGCCCCCGCCCACAATGGTTTCCCGGGGGATCGGGGCACCCATCCATACGTTCGGGGGGACCGAGTGGTCTCCCCTTTCCAATCAAAAAACAAGGGAAGAACAAAACATAACAAATGTATACCGGATCTCTCAGCTACTAAACACACAATAACCATAAAAAACAAGGACAACTGGGATAAAAAAAGAGTCTGAAGATGCCCAGAAGAGGACCTTGCAAACACAAGACACTCAGAATGAACAGATTGTAATTAAAGTAAACACATGAGTAGATGGTGGAGTGGGGACAAACCCTAGAGAGGTGGTGCAACATGTGCACCATATATCATCAATCATTGATATAAACCAAGATGTTAATCTGAGCAAGCAGATCATACTAACACCCCACTACGTCTCACAGGGTCAGCAACATATGGTTGTGTTGTCCTTACTGGTCAAAAAGGATTATGCTGTGAAATGTTGGAGTTTCTCTTAATGAGATTAATTGATGAAATCCCTGACTACAAAACCTTTCTCAAACAGATTTTTTATCAATCAAATTCATTCCCCAAGAAGAAAAGAATCAGATGGATAAAACTCTCTTGACCTGGAGAAATGAGGAACTTAGGAACGTCAGGCAACAGTTTAACGTATAGGGCATTACACTTGCTAAACCCTCAAAACCATGTTACCCTTCAACTCTAATAAAGCCATCTAGGAGGCATCGCCTTGATCCAGATAATGCCCCAGTATATTCAGTGCTACAAAATGCCAGAGGAAAAGTGGGTGACACTGTAAGAATCAAGAACAGACGAACACAGGAACAGGACCCAACCAATAGGAATGGATAGCTTCAACTCATAATGCCCCAAAAAGGAGCGGCAAACTGTACAATGAAAAAGCATCTATAACGATTACCTAAAGCTTCTATCTTGGAACATTGCTGGGGCTAAAAGAAAAATACAGAACAATGTGGCAGATGTATAAAGCTATTTTGCAATCACAAACACTGTGATCGCAAAAACCGTCTGTTTGCGATTGCAAAATAGCTCTAAGCAATGTATCATGTACATTTACAGATTATCTTTGGCAGTCGCTAAATGTGTGATGACCTATTTGGCAATTTCCAATTACCAAATCTGTATTAGCTATTTGGTCATCGCAAACCTATGCATGTAACATTCGCAAATTACGAATGAACCAAGATTTGCAATTTTGCTCTCGCAAAAGAGCACCAATTCAAATCAGGTGGTAACCAGGTGAAATCCATCCGATCAGGTGGGAACCATTGGCAAACTATTTAAACAGGCCCAGAAGGCCTCAGAATGTTTCACAAGGGCAACGCTGTATGTCATGGCGAGGAGGATGAGGCTACGAGCAGCAGCATGGAGTAAAAGGATGATCCAGGAACGCATTTTTAGAGAGCCTAACACAGCATTGGGGCAGACAGAGGATGAGATTTATGATGAATATAGGTTGAATGCAGACATGATCTATGATCTGATAGCTGAATTAGATCCCCTACTGCAGCGTGTGACTCGCAGGGGACATGTAATCCCCACCCATGTTTAGGTCCTATGTTCGCTGCACCTCCCAGCATCAGCTAGCTTCCAGGGTGTAATAGCTGCAGCTTGGAGGATTTCACAGAGTGCCCTATTGCAGTTTATTAACTCACACCTGGATGCCATGTTGCAGAGGATACACCACCACTTAAGGTTTGGTACAAAACCACAGGAATTGCAGCAAACCAAATTTGACTTTTTTCAAACATCCCAATTGGCCCATGTAATTGGTTACATTGATGGGACGCATGTAGCTACATGTACCCCCTCAGTGATTGAGTACATTTACAGGAAATCATACCATTCACTGAATGTACAAGTCATATGCAATTCCAAAAATATCATCACAGATATAGTGACAAGATTCCTAGGTACTGCGCATTATTCCTACATCTTCCTACACAGTGGCATACATACCTGTCTCCTTGGGGCGAATTTGGCGAAGGATACATGCTCAGCAAATATATGTAACACTGTTTTGCAGACTCTCTGGTCATTGTGAAACATAGCAATGAGTTATCTGTTGCCTTCTACCCTGAAAGTGACAGTGCATATGCTGTGCGGTCCTTCATACTGACACCATACCTAAATCCCAGTCCACCAAGTGAGCAGTGATACAATTCAGCGCACATTTCTACCCATAATGTGATAGAGAGGACCTTTGGCTCACTGAAAGTAGGTTCTGTTGCCTAAACAAAATTGGTGTTGCATTGCAGTACAGGAAAGATACCTGCTGCTACATGGTAGCCACTTGTGCCATGTTGCACAACATTGCAACTTCAAGAGACAAACTGCTGGACATAACAGACAGCAAGCCAGAGGAAGACAAACAGCCAAGACAGAACACAGGGAGAGTGCAGCAGAGGGGAGACAGAGACATGCAGGAATAACACAGAAATATGGTTAAGGTGGGTAATGATGACAAGAGATACTACACGGTGTCATTGCTTATGTTATTTATTCCCCTAAAAATGCAGGTAGTGTTAATGCAAACATACCAGGTGAAATCATGCAGTTTGACAGTCAAAATGCAAAAGTATAACATGGCCATGGAACTTGAACATCAGCCCTGACAAATGAATAATACTGGTTACCTCACCAGAATTACATTCCTTTTTCCAATGCCACGCTGTTATCTGCAGCCACGCACTCCCATGGGCCGTCCAGTCGGCTCTGTCACATCCCTTGTGTAACCTTCTGATGCAGAAGTATTCCTTCCACTGTGACTCCTGCATGTGGCAACTGGTGCCAAGATACTATTTAGGCTGAAGGTCTCCTCACTATCCTCTCCAACCAGTACATTGCTGCCCCCAACTGAAGGATTTTGCAATTGCTCCACAGGATTGGTGATGTGTATGAGCCCCCTGGCCATGTCACCACAGCAAGGGTCATTTCAGCATGCATGGCCACAGCACGATGGGACAGCAGAGCTGCTGTGGTGCTCAGGCAGTTGATGGCTCTGGTGTAGCCATTTAAGCACCCAAGTAACTGATGGTGCCTTTGCAGTACATTTTCATTTATTTCCCTCCGTCCTTCCACCACTGCTGTTATGAGCTCCTTCATGCTGTCCCTAATTTCTGCCATGTTTGTTGCAAATGTTCCAAGTTGTGCCTGCATTAAATGCATTTGTTTGCATTGTAGGCGCTGCACCTTCAACATTTGTTTCTCCAGCCCACCAACGCCAGTTGAACCATCCCCTTTTTCAGCTCCTATTGAGCCCCTGCCCTGCATCTCCTTATGAGAAGATTTTTGAGCCACATTTTGACTTGGGGTCTTGGTGTCGGGGTATGCCCTGCCTGTGTTGTCTGAGGGTCAGGTTGGCTCTCCGCCGCTATATCAAATGCAGGTAGTGGTGCCACTGTGGTCTTGTGTATTGTGGCTGCAGGTATTGGGAATGATGAGGCCACTCATCTCCTGACTGGGCCTGAGTCTCCAGAGTGTCATAGTCTCAACCTTCATTAGACTCCTGTGCAGCTGCATCTGTGTTGTTAACAGTGACATTTCAGTATTTATGTTTGTACAGGTATGTCACATGGTTTTGTTTAATCAAATCATTTGGCAACACACAGTGTCTATATATTTTACTGGCTTGTTGTACTTGAATGCACCAATGCTGCTTGGATCAATCCTTGCCTTTCCTATTGGAGTTGCTGACTGCTAATCCTGTAATGCATTTGTGTGTAGTAAAATGTGGACTGGAGTAGTATTTGCAACACTAAGCCTGATCTAACTTAAGTGGTATTTTTTACAATTTAGCATTGATTGGTCATTTACATGCATCTTAACTTGAGAAGTACTGGGCTGCACAGAGGTGTCAATCTACGTCACTCTAACAACAGCTTCAGGCTGAAGAGTTGACTCTACCAGGTCCTCTAGGGTGTAATAGCTCTTTGGGTCGATGGTCCTCCTTCAGTCTACTTTGCATCTGCAAGCCTGGCAGTAACTGTTTCCTTTGCATGGCTTTGCAGGTAATACCAGCGCTTGCGCAGATCCGCAATGGTGTGCTGTGTGACACCCCCCACTATGCTGATTTTAGCATGGATACCCAGCAATATTTTTTGTTTCTCCAACTCGGGGACCTGGAGTGACTGTTTCCTGAACAGTTTTTCATGGCTCTTGACCTCCCCCTCAATGAGGACTTCCATCTTTGCTGCCTCCTTGTCACTGTTTCCTGTAACCATGCTGATGTCCCTGCACATGTTCAGCTGTCCCAATAGGCTTCCTTGTGTTGTGCTCCTGCAGGCTGCCTCCTCTCTCTCAGTACACAGGTAACAGAAAGGGATGACTCACTTTGTCGTTGTGATGTCATCATACTGCATCAAAATCCAGGAATCACTATTAGCAATTTTCTAACTGCGGATTCGCTATTTTGCGGTTTGCAATTTACCAATTGCTAATTGTGATTGCGATTTTCACCAATTCGCTAAAATTATGCAAATATTTTGATGCATAGGCATGTACGATTACCAAATAGCGATTCCTTAAAAATCACTGTGGCATATTATCAAGGGGGTTTATCTCCGCTTTTATGGCTTTAAAAGCCAAGAAAGCGGAGATAAAATTATCAACATATTACCTAGCTGTCGCTAACACCAGTTAGCTACAGCTAGTAGGAGATAGCGACCATCTTGGGCCCCACTTTGCATGTCAGAGAAATTTATCACTAATGACATGCAAAGTGGGCGTGCCAAGATGTTAGCGACTGGAAACCGTCGCTAACATCGCTATCTCCTATTACCAACTTTTGGAGATATTCGCACTAAGCGCGAATATCTCCAAAACTAACACCTGCCCTGAGCAGTTCTTAGCCATGTTATCCAATGGGAGGTGGATAACATGGCTAAGAGCATTAGCTCGGTAATGCATGAATATCGCTGACTTTTCAGCGATATTCATGCATTGCGGCCAATTTTTATCGCATTTGCGATAAACCTTGGTAATACCAAGGTTTATCTATGATAAAAATCGCCGCAGGTCGGCGATAAATTTTTGTCTCTAACCAAGCAATAGCGATAATTATCGCTATTGTTTGGTAATATGCCCCACTATTTGGTAATCGCAAAATAGAAGTTTGATACATGTGCCATAATATCCATTTAACAAATTGGAACAACTATGAGATCATTGTGCTCCAAGAGACTTGGCTGACTGAGCCAAAGGAAGTGGCTTATTATACACCACATTATGTTAATGCCATATGAACAAACCGGTAGGGAAGAACAAAAGACAAGCTTGCAGTATATGTATCTACAGCTTTGACCATCAGATCAGAACAGCTCTGGACTAGAACATCAGACCTACAAGTAATTACATTGGACCAATGGTCAAACCACGCAACAACCACAATAATAATATTAAAAGTTGTTTTGCACCCAAAGGTAAGGAAAAAACATTACTGTAAGAAGCTGGTCAGGTATATGATGTCCACTAATGTGAGTGGACACCTTGCGCCAGTACAGACAACCCTTATGGTGATTTAAGAGGTCTAAGACAACCTTAGAAAGCTATCCAAGTAGTAGCTTTGGAGAGCAGCCTTCAGGCTTAGTCTTGAAGGAGTGTACAGCAGCTTGTTTTACCAGAATGCAATCTTATAGTATACATTAAATGAAAAAGAACCACACAAAGTATTTTTAAAAATATCTATTTATTATATAAACTATCTAGTATGTTACAATATCTCCCACGCGAAGATAGACACAAAACACACAATACTAAAGCAAATAAATCACAGCAAATAGATTTAATATACAGTGGACCCCAAAGATGACCAAACAATTTACAAATAAAGTGGTATACAAGCCATGTTTCAAGGTAAGACAATATTTAGAGGATGTAGATCTGCTGAGGACGAGCAGAACCATCCTAGGTAAGTAGATAGGGACCCCATGGAGGGAGTGTGCAGTGTGTGAACACGGCTGCATGCTCCGTACAAGTCTAAGTGCAAGTCACAGTTGTATTTTTAAATATTAGGGACCCTTCCCAATGGAACTTGAAGAAACCCCATGGAAGACAGAAGGTTGGAGAGCCACACCACCCGTGGATACCATGGTACCCAAGTTACCTATCTCAGGGAAGCCGGGTGCATAAGTGTGAAGTGGCATCAGAAACCACCATCAAACCCAATGGGGGACTTAAGAAAAGTGTTGCTGCTGGAAGAGGAGAAAGAGTCTGGAGGAATACAAATATAGATTCTTGTAGAGGAGTAGCTGACAGCAGAGGGGACAGAGTCTCTGTTACTCAGAGGTGACCAGAAGACTTGGAAGATGGATGCCCTCCAATGTCAGGTGCTTCAGGAAAGATGACAGTGACCTTGACTCTGCAGCTGCAAGGACCGGGGCATGCTGAGGATGACCAGGACCCAGGTCCCACAAAGGATGTTGAGTGCTGAGAGGTCAGTGTCCAGTGGGAGCACCCCAAGCCTTGACAAATTCAACCCATGCAGGAAGTCAAAAGGTATACTGTTGGGATCAGCAAGAACCAGTGGACTCACCACAAGCAGGGGAATCAGCACAGGCCCCAAGCAATCAGAGGAGCTCAAGGAAAACAAAGGTGACCCTCAAATGGACCCACATGCCAGATGCACAGGAGTCGCAAGAGGACCTCAAGCAGCTCAACAAAAGATGCAGGCCACAATCCACACGTTTCGGTGTGGCCGAAGATTCAGGTCATTCGTGGTGCTTGAGGTTGGGGCTACTTGGAGTCTGAAGATCTTCTTGCAAAGATGTCAACAAGCCTATGAAAATGCTAAGGGCATGCAGTACACATGGGGTTCAGTTATTAAAATCTCCATGAGAAATATTGGGCTCATACTTGGTGAGAGAGAAGAGCAGGCCTCGGGAAAACCACCACCTGTGTTGCAGAGCCCATGGAGTCTGTAGATGCTCAGGATCTGCAGACCGGTTGACTTAGTTGCAGTGCCTGCAAAAGCAGGGGAGTGACTCCTTCACTCCAAGGGAGATTACTTTAGTAGTCCTTGATGCTTCACCGGCCTTGAAAGGTTCCTGTATGATGCACATGCATACACCATCCAGTAGACTAGAAGTGAGATGTAGTCAGGCCCAAACAACGTCCAGCAAAGTCCAGAGCGCCCAGACGGTACAAGTGCAGTGGTTTCAATTCTGTAAATTATCCTATGATGACTCTAGGGACCAACATCCAGCTAAGCCCTTTAGTACCCTAGAGAAATGGATGAGAAGATTTAGGGGACCCTCCCAGGGGAGGGTCTGGGCAGGGGGGAGGTTACTCCCATGTCCTTTGTCCAGTTTCACGCCAGAGCGGGAGGCAGCGGCTCCCAGGACTGGTTTGAACTGGACTATGCACAGGGACACCAAATGTGCCCCTCATGAAGATTTTCTGGTGCTTGCAAGCACACCCACCCAGCCCTAATACATTACATCCTGTCTGGGAAGTGGTCACACCTCCCTGTGACAGGATGCCTTTTGTTCCACCTTATTCTGCTCAAGCTTGGCTCAGTAGCAGGAAGATAGAAATGTGTCTCTGGACGGCAGCAAACATTTTGTACTGTCTGGGACTAGAAGGCTGGAACAAGGAAGACCGATAGCGTACCGGAGGGCTCTTCCAGTGCTTCTAATCATATCTCCCACACTGTGTACGGTGTGGGAGGTATGATTCCAACATGGTTGATACCAAACATGATAGGATTCGTTGCAGCCGTTTTCAAGATGGTCATCACGGGATTACTCGGTGCCTCTCCATATGGTATATGACTGGTTCACTGACAACTCGGAAAAATGGACTCCGTGGGGCTGCAGGGGTGTCCTGCTCATGCAGGAGCACCCTCTCTCTTAGAACCAAGCACCCTGCCCTCAGTATTGCAAAGGCCTGCTTTAGGGATTACTTATAGGTTTTAAGTGCGGTAACCATTGAATATAGTAAAACTATATCTTTCATAAGTGGTGCATGCACCAACTTACACAAGCTGCAATTGCAGGCCTACAGTTCCAATTTGAATGCTGTCCCATTGTTGGCATAATACATGTTTCAGCCCATGAGGGACCCTAGGGGTATCTATGCCTAGGAAACATGGAGACCACATATTAGGGACTGACAAGGGTACCCCAGCATCCAATCTGGGATGTGCCTAAGCACTGAACAAACCAATTTAGGGAGACAACTGATAGACTGGGGTCCTGATTGGCAAGATCCCAGGCAGACTAGTCAAAACACAGGTTGAACCAGGCAAAAAGTGGGCGTAACCATGCAGAAGGATCCTACCTTCCTAAAATTACTTTCAATGATAACAGATATTAAATTTGAGAACCCAGCTTGGGAAATAATTATAACATGAGATTTTAACTCAAATCTATTTACACCCCGGAGAGAGATGAGCAAATAGTAGTGCAAAATGTGTTCTGGTCCGTGCCTACACAAATGCCCTCAACAGTAAGACAAAAGGACTTGAATAGGCAAAAAATAGTTATGGCCCTGGAACACCTAGGCCTGGGAGTACTAAACAGCAGAACCAAAGATGACCACACCTCGATTGGCTTATCAAGGCACAAATGCACAGTCGATAATAGACTACACAATTTTAACTCTACTATTACTGAATCAAGTGGGGAAATATATTATAAAACACACAACCCGAAGTGATCACTCATACTAGCATATGAAAATAATAATGAACCTTTCAAAACACTGGCTGGCCCCCAAAGAGGTGGCCACTCGACAACAACTAATTTGAAACGCATACAATGGTCAGTTGATATACTCTCCAAGAACTAACAACGATAGCAAAAGAGATACTAGAAACTGAAGTATTTTAGAAAGCAGTCGAGTAGCAAATTGGACAACCTTCACTACAAATCTGATAATGCAGGCACCTATAAATGATTATGCATGTAAAATAATGAATAAACATATTTCAAGCCTCTCACAAAAAGCTTTCACATTAAGAAAAGACATAGGATAGCCAACGCTATGTGGTAGAAAAGGTATCAAAAACTATGAAATCAGGAGAAAGGGATGGGCCCCCTAGGCCAAATGGTATCCCTTAGGCCATCTTTAGGAGTGATCTCGACTATTAGGCGATCCCGTTGTCAGTGCTATATACTGAGGTAGGAACAACAAATACTCTGCCTATGAGTTAGAAAGGGTCAATAATCAACCCGATATTTAAGGAGGGTGACAGGTCGGATCCGGCAAACTACAGGCTTATAGGTCTTATGAATGTTGAAGCCAAATACTATGCATCATTAATCCTGGAGGACCTGGTGGAATGGTCTAACAGCAATAAGTTGATCCCTCTCAACGAAACAGGGTTCTGCAAAGGCTTTGGTACAAGAACTAACATACTAGCCTCAGCCATATAAGCAGAAAGTTCCAAGCGTTTGCAGAGAAAGTTAAAACTTTGTTTAATTGATTTTAAAGCAGTGTTTGACCATATAGACTGAGAGTTGTTCTGAAGGAAATTAAGGAATTTGGGCCTACCTGAAACAAAACTATGCACCATAATACAACTGTACATGGGCCCTTGGATCTGTATAAAAATAGCAAATGGCATGAAACTGTAAAGGGAAATACAGACAGAGATAGGTCTAAAGCAAGGTTGTGCATTAGCACCTCCTTTATTCAATCTCTTTATGGTGGGACCTCTCACCAAGATTATATGTGGTGAATACTAACCCACTATGCACGGGCCCATTATTCATAATGCATCTTTCTTATGCTGAGGACATAGTCTTACTCAGGCAAACCAGAGCTGGCTTACAAAGGTCACTAAATGAATTATCAACATTTGCCAAGCACAATGCCTTAGAAATCAACATCACAAAAACAAAATCCATATCTATTGGGTATCAGCTTGGACCACAACACCCTATCAAGCTGGAAGAACCAGCTTTAGGAGTTGTCAAGACTTACAATTATCTGTGGCTGTATATAGATGATCGACTGAACTTCCAATTTCAGAAACAATATCTTGAGAAAAAAGGAAATTACATAATCTACGCATTCTGTGCCCTTGCGAAAAATTAAGGGGGTCATCTTTTAAGCCAATGCCTGCAGTTATGGACAATAAATTACTGCCGACATTGTCATATGCAGCATCATTTTGAATGGTAAAGATGTCACACTTTTAGACAATCTACAAACGAAAGAGTACAAAAACGTTTTTTGTTTACCTCAGAATGCATCCCGGCTCAGGTGCAATTAGAATTTGGTCTTACACAACAAGAGATTGGGCGAAGATATACTGCTATTAAAACCTGGTATAAAATATGAATAAATCAAGCCAATGACTTACATGATGCTTTTTGGTGGGCCCAGGAAGAAGATCTGCATTCAAGTTACAGCAAATTCTTGAAAACAGCTCTGGAGGAAACAAATACTACAGAACTCTGGGTGCAGAATTCCTCTTTTCCTGTCTTTCGTAAGATAATAAATAAAATGGCCAAATTCCACTCAATACTAGAAGACAAAAGTAAATTAGCCAAGCAGTCTCTTGCCTGGATGGTCCTGTAGTCCTACACAACAGCTCTTCCGGAACAATATTTACTCATAACGTATGCATTCCATTTGAAACAAACGCATATGGCCACCAGGTTTGGGGTATTACCAAGTTTAGCTGATCAGCCAACATGGAGTTACTTTGGTTCCATGACATGTAACCTAAGTGGTACAGTGAGGCAAGATTTTATTCATCTCATCTGTTTATGCCCCTCTTTAAAAACTATTAGGGCTCTATTATTGAAAGAAGCATATGGGATTTCAGTCTTGGAGATCCCTAATTATTAAAGGCCTGAACCCAACAGATCCCCAGTTGAACTGTAAGATGAAATTTTTGATACTTTAATGAAAGACAATATGAACCAAGGAAAAGCACACTTCTGCGTAATCCACTGATGAAATAGTAACTACGGTCACCCTTGAATCCTATGACCTATTTCTTGGAGGACTAAGTCGATCTAGTTTCCATTCTTCCAGTTGCAAAAGTAAATCACAAACTGGTTTTTAACTATTTTAATGGATTTTATATTTGGATTGAAAGTGAAAGCAATAGAAAAGACTGCTTTGTTTTGATACAGTAATATGTTCTGGATGATTAAGCTCATTTTTTATTCACAGACTGGTTTCTAAGCGGAAATAATGCCCTTTATATTGCGATCGGAAGTGATTGCAACATTGTAGACTATTTTTTGAGATATAGTAATATTCTCTGCTTTGGTCATTTTAAAAGTTTTAAAATTCAATTTCAATAATTTTATTGTTTTGAAATTTATTTTCTTTTGGGATATTGATATGGTTTTTATTAACTTTAACAATAACGTTATGTATTGTATTCTTTGTAGTGTTATTTAATGTGTAATGCATTGATTCTGGTAGCTGTTGTTATTTCCTGTCATCAAATTTATAATAAGCATTATGTCACTGTGGCTTAATATTTCAGGTGGACACAAATTCAACATGTTTATGAGAGGTCTTTCTGCAAACCACTGCATCCAGGGTTGTAACAGATGCACATATTTTTAGAATAAGGACTTTGTGTGACCTGAGTATCTTTGTTAACAAGCTCAATTAGCAGCTGCAATGTGAGCAAATTATGGTTGCTAATACAGCTTGTTACCTCCTTGTGGTTCAAAAAGATGGGTATTAAGTCTGATGAGAACAACATGTAATCAGTTGTGCTGCAATAGCCAGTACTATTAAAGGTTGGAACTGGTTTAGCAATATCGAGGTTACAATTCTGTGCAAAAATCTAATTACTTGATAGAATTATTCTGCTCAGGGTATCCCGGTAGGCCACAAGACGCCATAAATTTAGAATCACATGTTCAAAAATTAAAATCCCCTGCCCACATTATCAAGGTTTTCCTTTCCCTTTCTTTTCTTTTTATTTTCTACTTCTTTTCTGTTGTGTGGATTAATTTTTGATGACCTGGGTGGTATACAGTGGCTCTAGTTTACCCCTCTTTGTTACATTTGCATGCTGTAACCAAATGGCCAATACTATCTCATCTTTGTTTTTGATATTACTGTGCTTGTATGCCTTTGCCAAGTCTATTCTCTTTAGAAAATTAATATTTTTAACAAATGGGCCTCAAAATCATCAACGTTCATTGTCATAGAAAAATTCAAAATATTATGATAAATATTTATCAGCATAAGATTAAATGCTTTTTGAAACTTCAACAATAATATTTGATAATAAGGAGTGTCATACAGTTCCTGGACCATCATAATAACAAGTTTGATGGAAATAAATGGTAACAGACCACCCTTGACCCTTCCTGAGGGTGACAGGGTTGCAGGACAGCAGAAAGTGTTTTGCCCACTATTAGGCAGAGATTCTCGTTCCCATGTCTCTTGGCAACAGATATCATACTAATTGAATAAACATAGTCAATCAGGGCTATGAAATTTAGACCACAACCCTGCCACATTCCATGAAATTACATTGAGGCTAGACAAAGCGACAAGGCCCACAGTGGTGACAGAAAGGTCGTCCACATGGGAAGGACAGGCCACTGAGTCATCAGGGGCAATCAGAACAGGGCTAGGTTTTCAAGCTGTCTGTTCCAGGGCTGCATATCTCTTGGAGGCCTCAAGATTGCAATATAAAGTCATTTAGAATCACAATGGCTAATAATTGAGAGCTATGAGGGCAGTGCTCTAAGAAAGACATTCAGAGACCTTAGAAATAGCCTAAAGTATATGTTTAATGATTCCATGTGAAACTTTTAAGTGGTATAAGCAATGTAGCATGCCTCATCTAAACTTAGGTTTTGTGAAGTTGATTATTTTGCAGTTCCCTGGTGAAGTCTTGGCTCCTGGGTCAACCCAGGAGACTCTTCCTACAGATAAGATTTCTGCATACAAATTGCAGGTCCAGCCCAAGTGCTTCCTGAGCTAGTGGATCACATTACTTAGTAAAGAGGCATTAGTTTTGGATAGGAATAAAAAAGCTTAGGGGCATTTTCCAAGATTATAATTTAAGGAGTGCATTCTAGTGGAATTTGGGGTCAAATGACAGTGTCCTAGATTTGGCTGTTATGTTGAGTGTTTAGTAATTAAAAACAAAGTCTGGCCGTTACAGCCTTCAAAGTGACCCCATGGTACAACTTCCTTTCCTATGTCTCTAACATGGGGGGTAATTCATTTGTGCCCCTGGTGTATCATTGCCCCCCTGGAAATCTACATCTGCATGTAAACTGTTGGTAACCATTGAGGTTCCGTGACGGTTCCGTGACGACTTGAACCCGTGTTTTCAAGTTTGTCGGAAATACATAATATTGGTATCAGTGAACCGCAAATGATCCATTTAGTATATCCTAGTGTTTTCGCTACGCTACGAGCAAGAGCACTCCTTCCATTGACATATTTCTGATATACCCACGGCATCCATCTTAGATCATGGCCGCCATTTTGTGTTTCCTTGCCCTCACATATGCAATAGCCTCTGATCACTTCATTCACTCCACTTTGATTAAGGACACGTAGCCGTAGCCGGAGATTCACCTCTTACATGACACGTGCACCTTAAACCAGATCACGCTGTAGCTGCATGATTCGACAAAGGCTGCCTCCTCTGCCCGAGGCCAGTCCTGCCAAACTGGTCTTCGTGTCCATTGTACCTGATCATGATTAGGCGGCCGAAGCCGGTAGCCTTGCCCATTTACAATCCACAAACATCCCTTATCCCGCTTTTCTATCTTCCACACCTGGCTCTGTTTCTTTCTTTCTGAATCTTTATTAGGGGGAGGTAACGAACTTTACGATGAGGCGGTCCGGGTCCTGAATGCAATATTGACAGGGAATTGTGACAAACTAGTGGGAACCCCTCTTTTCGCAATGTTTGGCCTCAGATATTATCGACGGTTCCTGTGTAACACCAAATATTTATTGTTTTAGACACAAGGGTTTTGGGAATGTATTACATGTAAAGAATTTGCCCCTAGCATAAAAAACCGTATATAAGGAGCAGCCCTCTTTGTACAAATCGAACAGGCTCCTAGTCTCTGCCCGTGTGTAGATTCTGTGACTTCTGTGTCCCTGCAGTAATAAACCTTTGGTCTTTGACGCCACCATCGAGAAGCCCGTGTTTCTGTTCATTTGTGCACCAAGGCAGGTGGAACTCCGGGGTCTTCGGGTGTTGTACCCTGACACCTCTGGACGGAACCAAAAAGTCCAGAACTCCAATTGGCGCCCAACGTGGGGCGACGTCATTCGGTACCGGTCCAAAAGCCTGAAGAGTTCGAGAAGCTTCGTGTGAAGATTCCTGAGGGAGGCGCCCCACTTCATCGATCCCGGCATATCGCAAAAGTGGCCCGAAGTTCTCTTCCACGAGGGTTTCCCGTTCAGGACGGCTGCAGTGGGCCGTTGCCTTGACCGTCGCCCTGTCTTGGACCCGAAGTGGTGCAGTCCTTAGTACGGCGAAACGTGACGGGTTTCTCCTTGGTGACGTCTTCAGTGACTCAGTTAAGTATTTAGTGATAGCTAGCTGGTTACTTTTGTGAGGATTGTTAAAAATCCTTGATCGGTTCTTGGTTTGGTTTGGTTTTGTCAGATTATCACTGGTTGTTCTAGTTACGATAATCTATTTGGTTTAGTTTTGGGTATCGATACATCAGTTCGTTTTGGTAGGCCTAAGTTCTTGGTTCGAGTGCACATATTTGTTCCGTGTTTTGTTTGTTTTGTGTTCCGGACTGAAAATGGTAAGTCGGAAAATGTTGTCTTGTTTTGGTTGCAACCGTGACTCACGATTGGAGGACTCTTGTCTGGTTCCTCCGATTGGGACTCCCCTATATGATTTATATTGCAAATATGGCGTGGGTCCTATAACTTATAATGAGATATGGGTCCGCTATTGTAAGAAGGATGGTGTCCTTAGTTGGCCACTGCATGGTAGTTTTGAACAAGAGATTCTCGACAATTTAGAAGAGAAATTGTTCAAAAAGAAAGCCCGGCCGGCAATGTTTGATTCCTTCCGTTATTGGCGGAAAGAATCCAAACAGAGAGAAATGAGAAGGTTGAAGAAAGAGCAGAAAGAACAAGAAGAGTTAACTCTAGAACAAGCGACTAAACAGTTGCAGGCTAACGAGTGTGAGAAGGTCATAGATGTAGCCATTAGAGAGCATAACTTAGCGATTGACAAGTGCTATCCTGCCTTGCCATCAAAAATGGCTAAGATACTGGAGGACTCCGAAAACGATCCTCTGCTATCTTATCTGTTACGGTCACCTCCACCGTATGCACAAGGTGCTACGACTCCACTCGTCCCGAATGTTCAATTGCCGGTTGCTGGACAACCTGGTGCTCCTGCTCCTATCCCTCAGAATCAAGTTCCTGTACTTCCAGTGGTGAATGTAAATGTTCCTACAGCTCCTCCTCTTCCTACACTGCCAACCCCTATACCTACCCCTGTACCTACTGCTCCAGAAACTATTTTCCTCGATACTCCTACTGCTTCCTCATCTATTCCTACCTCCACTGCATTCTCTATGTCTGCGAGTGTACTAACTCCACTTTCTGTTCGTCGAAGAATCACTGATTCGGTTACTAATATGCTGTCTCCTATATATAAAACTTTGATTAAGACTCCTACTCCTGACTCTGTTCAGAGACGGAGTCAGCTTCCAAGTACTGAGGAACGGGGAGTTTTAGATTCCACGGCTCTCAGATGGATTTCGAAGGGTAGAAGATATAGTACAAGAGATGTGCTAGACACATTTATGCAGTGGGGAGAACCAACGCAACGATACGTCTTTGATGAGATGTGCTCGTTGTTACGTGAAGAGATAGAAGAAGACGATGTCGAATCAGATTTGGAAGATTTAATTAGGGTTCAAAAGGAGTTTGCTGCTGGAATGATAGTGGGTGAGAATATAAAGCAAGCGATGGAACTCATTTTAAGTTTTAGGAATGATCCATCTCTTCGTTCACCGAGAGATTTAGAGAAAGGTAAAATGAAGCTAAGTCGCCAATATCCTATGAGGGAGGTTCCTCCAATTTGGCGCGAAGCTGTGCAAGCTGACGCACCGAATGGTGTTGTAGCTGCTCCAGCACAGTTCCAACGAGTGTGGATACACATTCCATGGAAGCGAGCAGAAGTGTTAGCAGTGAAACAGGCCTTGCCAGATCCGCGTAAGAATCCAGCCGGATATTACAAGGAATTAACACAGACAGTTGAGGCTTGTATAATGAACTTAGCCGACATTGATATGTTGTTTGGTAATGTAGTTCCGCAACCAGTGTGGGCTAAAATTCGTAGAGAGGATCATCAGGCTGCTTTAGGTGGTGATTGGGCAGCTATCACTGCAGCAGATAATCAACAAATAGGTGGTGCGAAACCTGAACCTTTGATCGCTAATCTGCCAGGTAGAATAATTGATCTAATGAAGACTCTGATGCCAGCATTGCGTGTTAATTGGGACAAGTTGTCAGCATGTAGGCAAAAGAAAGACGAAAGTGTCTCGGACTTCTTCACGAGGTTCGAAGAGACTTTTGTGGATCATAGTGGTCAGGACATGAGTACAGAAGGAGGGCAAAGACTGTTTGTAGATAAATTTGTGCATAATTTGTTACCTGAATTATGCAATAAATTAAAAGACTCAGAAAGTGCGTGGGCTGTATCTACGACAGCGCAAATACTTGCGACTGCACAGTACTACGAAAATAGAGATAAAGAGGAAAAGGAAAAATCAGAAAAGAAAACGAAAGATTTAAAAACTAAAGTTCTTTTGCAGCAGGCGTATCCGCCTCGCGCGAATCAGACTAATACGCAGCAAAACTCATACCAAAGGACAGATTATAGTACATCAAGACCTCAATATCAATGGAATCAGTGCGCGTACTGCAAGAAAGAGGGTCACTATAAAAATGAATGTCCGATCTTAGCGCAAAATAATGCAGCAGCAGCTCAGAGAGGTCGTGGTGGTTTTGTGCAGAATTCTAGAGGACGAGGACGAGGTGCTATGCCTCCACAAACGAATGATCGTCCCTCCAATCACTTTGATCAGAGAAATGGACAATCTGTTCAGCAAAATAGATCTCAGCAATATCTTGTTGAAGATTATTGTGAAGTAGAAGAGGGTTTTCAACAAAATGGGTACTAGGACAGCCATGGACAGAGAGAGGGAGTAGTATCAGTTCCAGTGGATCAGAGTGGGCCTTATGTCGCAGTAGCAACATCAGGTGTAGTCGAACCATTTCTGTTGGATACTGGTGCCGCAAAAAGTTCTATCATGCATGCGAAACTCCCTGGCGCACCTTTGTCTGGCTCAACAAATGTTTCCGTAGGTTTTTCAGGCAAAACCATTGGTAGCTTTGACTGGGAAAAATGTTTCGAGTCCGGTGCCATGGTCTGATGAATGTCAAGAGAGTTTTACTGAATTACGAAAAGCATTGTGTTCAGCTCCTGTATTAGGTACACCTGATTACAGCAAGCCATTCACGCTCTACGTTCACGAAAGAGAAGGTTGCGCGTTGAGTGTTCTGACACAGAAATTTGGTGATAAACAACGCCCTTGTGCGTATTTTTCATCAACATTAGATCCGGTAGCCAGAGCGTTACCTAGTTGTTTGAGGGCTACAGCGGCAGCTGCAGCTTCCATTCGACAATCTGCTGGTTTGGTGATGAACAATATGCTAGTGGTCATGGTTCCTCATGCAGTGGATACACTCATGAACCGAACGAAGACACAACACCTTACTAGTGCGAGATTATCTGGTTACGAGCTGACATTATTAGTGAGTCATATTCAGATCAAAAGATGCAATGTATTGAATCCAGCAACATTGTTGCCGACTGATCAAGAGTCGAGTGATTCTGAGCCACATGACTGTTATTTCAAAACGGAGGAAGAGACAAAAGGACGTATCGATTTGAAAGATACTCCCCTGTCCGACCCAGATGGTACGCTATATGTGGACGGGTCATGTTTTAAATTGGAGAATGGTGATGTGACTGCTGCCTACGCGGTAACGACTTTGAAGACGATTGTGGAGACTGCAAGAGTGAGTCAGAATTCTGCCCAAGCTGCAGAATTAATAGCTCTAACGAGAGCGTGTGTTTTAGCTAAGGGAAAGAGAGTGAATGTGTTTACAGATAGTCAGTACGCATTTGGCGTGGCCCATAGTTTTGGCCGGTTGTGGAGAGAAAGAGGTTTCATTACGTCCCATGGGACTAAGATCCAACATGGTCAGCTAGTTAACGACTTGTTGGAATCTCTAACCTTGCCGACTGAAGTTGCGATTGTGAAGTGCAGTGCTCATAAAGCAATCACGGATGATGTTGGTCGTGGGAATGCCTTTGCTGATGAAACTGCTAAACAGACAGCTAGAGACACGATGAGTAGAATGTACGTTGCTACGTCTGCAAGATGGATTGCTGAGTCTGGGATGTGTGAGGACACTATGGAAAGTGTGAAAGAGATTCAGAAAGAAGCGACTGAGGAAGAGAAACGTGTATGGAGAGAAAGTACGGGCAAGTTGGACTCGAATGGATGTTGGATTGATTTGACAGAACAGCAGCGTTGGATGTTGCCTGATGCATATGTGCTTGCAGTAGTGACGATGGCGCATGGAGTAGCGCATATAAGTTCTAAAGGGATATGTAAGATGTTGGCTCCGGTCTGGAAGAATGAGGGAATCAGTAAGTGTGCAGAGAAAGTGGTGAAAAATTGTATGGTGTGCTTGATGCATAATCCTGGCAAGGGAATTCCAACTCCAGCTGGTCATTTCGCTCCTCCTTCCTGCCCCTTTGAAGTGATTCAGTTAGACTTCATTCACATGGAACGCTGCAACAATTTAAAATACGTCCTGGTGGTAGTTTGTGCTTTTTCCAGGTGGATAGAAGCATACCCACTAAAAGACAACACTGCCCTATCAACTGCCAAAATTCTTCTCAAGGAATTTTTCCCTAGGTATGGAATGCCACGGATTGTATGGTCAGATAACGGAAGTGAGTTTATAGGGAAAGTTATGCAGAGTGTGTGTGCCGGCCTAGGATTGAAACAAAAATTCCATAGTGCAAACCATCCCCAATCTGCTGGTTTAGTCGAGGGTTACAATGGCACTCTGAAGCTTAAGATAGCCAAAATACAAGCATCCACAGGTTTAGCCTGGCCAGACGCACTTCCTTTGGCCTTGTTATCAACGAGAGCAACAGTGCATTCTAGAATAGGGCTTTCTCCATACGAGATTGTGTTTGGCCGCCCGGCAAATATCTGGGGTGTGCCAAGGCCTAAACAATTTTGCTCCATTGAATATCCTATGTTGATAGACTACCTTTACGACTTGACTGCTAAATTAAGTCTTATTCATCAACAGGTCTTTGATGCTTTGCCAAAACCTCCGGAGAGTCCAGGGCATCAGCTGAAACCCGGCGACCACGTGGTGGTCAGAAACTTCGCGAGGACAAAGAATCTTCAGCCTCGCTACATCGGCCCCTTCCAGGTCCTGCTGGCAACGAGGACAGCCGTACGTGTCGCTGGCCGAAAACACTGGATTCACGCTTCTCACGTAAAGCGTGCTCCGTTGCCGCTGCCTTACGACGACTGGGTGAAGAAGGGAATTGGTGCCTCCGAATCTGAAATCACTCCGAAATTTATCCCTTTCAGCGATGCCGATTTGATTACTGACACTTTGAAACTTGACTCTCCTCCTGAAAAGACTCCTTTGAACACTGAACATTTGTCTCCAGCATCAGAAGAAACTTTGCTATCTGCGAACTTAAACTCTGCAACAGCTGCTAGTGATACACTATTTTCCGATCAGACAGTACCAGCGAAGCAGAAATACAACCTTAGAAGCCATAAAAAGGACAAATAAAGCAGGCAACTGCATATTGTGATTTTGATATATTGAACCTTTTGCCTTCAGCCAGGAAGTTTGCTATTGTTTATTGTTTTTAAAATTGCCTTGCCGTCTGGGTAGCCGTAGGGTCGTGGCTGTGTGCCTAGTTTGAATTTGCAGGGGTCTGACACAAGGTCGATCTTTCTGTTGGTTCTGGGAACTCCCAGGGCTGATAGAGGCATTTTCATCTACGTACACATCATCAGTGGTCGCGAGCGGATTGTAGAAGATGGAGCTTCCTGCGCTGCAACGAAAGAATGTGATTTACGTTCGCAGAAACAGACTTAATAGAATTCTTCACAGCAAATGTTTCTTGATGCAATGTGCCGTTACATTTTTGATTGTTTTAGCAACATTGGTGGGTGGAATCGTCTTTAGCATAAGTTTGATTTTTGTGCCAGTTTCTACAGTACCTCCCCTTGATCCTGCTATTTCTACTGTTTCTTCTATACACTCTTTTCACTCGTTTCCGGAACATGAGCAAGCCAGACGCTCAGAATTCACCAACAACACTTTTGTACAGCTCTTGCACCAACACCAACTGGTAGTTAACACTACAGACTGCTGGGTGTGTGGCTTGATACCTCACACTATGGATAAAGGTATTCCCTATTTGGTTTTGCCTTACAGCTATAATGGATCATTTCAGGCCTTCCAAACCATCTTTGCTTATGCCCTTGAAACTTATCCTCCACGTCCGCCACGTTCCACTAAATATAACTCTGCTAACAAAGCTTTAGTCCAGGGAATTATTGACATGGTCAAGGACGTCAATAATACTCCATCATACCCTAGAGACGAATTGCGAGTATATTTAAGTTGGAATACTTCAGAGTATCGCCTTAGTTTAGGAGAAAGCAAGCGTAAAAGCTCAACTCCAATCTGGGTCGTACCTCACCGAGGTCAGGTCTGTTTGCAAGGTAATGGGAGAAATCCGAGAGCTCAGCTAGGGAGGAGTGAGTGCGTAGAGACTTATGTGTTTCCGGCTAACTCTTCCCCTGCCTTTCTTACTGCTAGGGGTACCTATTTCATTTGTCGAGACAGAGCTTATACATGGTTGCCTGCCGACTTCTCAGGATCATGTTATATTGCTCGATTATTGCCTCCGACATACACTGCTTCACCTGATTACCACAGAACAAGAGTAGCGAGAGGTGTCTTCAGCAAGGAAGATACCGCTGGTCAGGAAGCCGGAGACTTCTTCAAAGGCTTCCTTCCGTTCTGGGGACCTATGGCCAATAGTAGAAACATACGTCAGCTAACACGGGTAGTTGAATCTACTATTACTGAAACTGCTGGTGCCCTTAGCAATCTGACAGCTGAGCTTCAGGCGGATAGGCTTATGACGTTGCAGAACCGTATGGTTCTAGACGTTATACTTGCAGATCGAGGTGGGGTATGCAGAATGATCCAATCGAGCTGCTGTGTCTTTATTCCTAATAATGCTCCAACAGTCTATGAGGCGATCTCTAAGTTGCACAAGATTTCAGACTCCATACATGTAGACAAGGGAAACTGGTCCTTCATGGAGTGGTTTTGGACTCTGATCTCAGCGTGGGGATGGAAGGTTCTAATGGTCATTGGTGTCATCCTAGTATTCCTATTCTCATGTTGTCTGATTATCCAGTGTGGTCCTGCTCTGTGTAGTCTTTGTGCTGCGACTTGTCTCAGAAAACCACCTGCGTTTGGAGAAAAGACACGAGAAAGGATGATGATACAACAACATGTCACTGACCTGATGAGCATAGAACTAGATTCTGACATAGACTGAGTAATTGCCTATGTAAGGGCAAAAGGAGGGTCTGAGGTTCCGTGACGGTTCCGTGACGACTTGAACCCGTGTTTTCAAGTTTGTCGGAAATACATAATATTGGTATCAGTGAACCGCAAATGATCCATTTAGTATATCCTAGTGTTTTCGCTACGCTACGAGCAAGAGCACTCCTTCCATTGACATATTTCTGATATACCCACGGCATCCATCTTAGATCATGGCCGCCATTTTGTGTTTCCTTGCCCTCACATATGCAATAGCCTCTGATCACTTCATTCACTCCACTTTGATTAAGGACACGTAGCCGTAGCCGGAGATTCACCTCTTACATGACACGTGCACCTTAAACCAGATCACGCTGTAGCTGCATGATTCGACAAAGGCTGCCTCCTCTGCCCGAGGCCAGTCCTGCCAAACTGGTCTTCGTGTCCATTGTACCTGATCATGATTAGGCGGCCGAAGCCGGTAGCCTTGCCCATTTACAATCCACAAACATCCCTTATCCCGCTTTTCTATCTTCCACACCTGGCTCTGTTTCTTTCTTTCTGAATCTTTATTAGGGGGAGGTAACGAACTTTACGATGAGGCGGTCCGGGTCCTGAATGCAATATTGACAGGGAATTGTGACAAACTAGTGGGAACCCCTCTTTTCGCAATGTTTGGCCTCAGATATTATCGACGGTTCCTGTGTAACACCAAATATTTATTGTTTTAGACACAAGGGTTTTGGGAATGTATTACATGTAAAGAATTTGCCCCTAGCATAAAAAACCGTATATAAGGAGCAGCCCTCTTTGTACAAATCGAACAGGCTCCTAGTCTCTGCCCGTGTGTAGATTCTGTGACTTCTGTGTCCCTGCAGTAATAAACCTTTGGTCTTTGACGCCACCATCGAGAAGCCCGTGTTTCTGTTCATTTGTGCACCAAGGCAGGTGGAACTCCGGGGTCTTCGGGTGTTGTACCCTGACACCTCTGGACGGAACCAAAAAGTCCAGAACTCCACCATCCAGAATGAGGTTTGGGACTGCAAAACGCCACCAGGGAATCTTGATCGATCATTACCAACTAAAGGGCATATTTACTAGAGAAGAGGTGGAGCATGACGTTAGCTTCCTTGGCTTAACGCCATGTTCAGCCACTTCTGAAATTAAGGTTCACACCATATTTAAAACAATATGGTGCATCCCTGTGTTATACCCTGCACTGGTGATAAATTTAGCCACCTAGCGCCAATGCCGTCACTCATGCACCCTAGTGCAAGGGTGTCTGCATTGAGTGGAAGATTGTTTATGTGCAGGCAGGTAAATACAAACGGCAAGGCTCTCAAATATTTTTTTCACAAGACTATGCTAAAGACACGCCAGATAGGAGGAAATGTTTCGTATCGATACGTCCAACATTATGAGTCCTAAGTTTTAGATTTGGCCAAATCAGTCCTTGCCTCTTCAAAGGGTCCTATAGAAACAAAACCACTACTTATGAAGATTTGGTTTTGCTCCAGCGATTACTAGAGAACTGTAAAGAAGAAACCATGGAGCTTGCAAGATCGTCTTTTACTTGACAATGTATTTATGCTACGCGTTGTTTATGCTGTTTACATCTGTTTTGAGACATATTCTGAATAATTGGAACTTCTTCCAACTTCTTCTCTTATGTTTCTTTTAATTGGGTGCAGTCTCTCTCTCTCTCTGTTTCACCCATTGTTGTGTAGTACGTCTGGTTAGTTACCCCTCCTTGTTGCTTGTCCCAGAGCTTTGCCCGGCTGCTCCATCTTCTCTTTGTGGCCTCACCACCCTCCACTCACGTTTGTGTCCTCAGTATGTTACATTGTTTATTTTATCAATTGTTTTTATTCATTTCTTTATCTGACCTCTGTCTTTCTCTTCCTTTCTTCCTCTTGTCTTCTTCTATCACAAATTCTTTAGTTTCGTATTGTACTCCATTTCTGCTTGAGAGCTTTGTTTTCTGCTATCCTATCTATTTCAAGTTTCTTAATAGCCATGCTGTTGTTTTGTCTAGTTCTCTCTTATTTTTTGCTAAATGGCATTACGTGTTGTTTCTTGGAATGTTAAAGATTTGGGTACACCCATTAGGAGGCAAAGAGTACTTACCCATTTGTCTAATCTTAAATCAGATATTGTGATTTTACAATAATCCCATATAGTTGCTTAGAAGTCTTAAAGCTTAAACACCAATGGGTAGGGAATGTTGTTTCCTACCCAGGTATGTGCAAAAAGAAATGGGGTGATGGTTCTCTGTCATAAAAATCTTAGGTGTTCATTAGGATGGCGGGCAGACCTGAGTCCGCCCGACATCTCCGCGGTGTTTGGACCGGCCGCCAGACATGCAGCGGTACCCACCGCAAATTAGGATGCGACTGCCACCATGGCGGTCCCATTCTGTAATTTAACATTGAGGCAGGTGCTGCTGACAGCAGCACCCGTTGCGATGTTAAAATAGCATGTCTCGCATTTCACTGTACCACATGGCTGGCCCACAAGGTGCCTGCCACTAGGTGCAGCGAAATGTAGAGGTGTAGTATTGATCCCATCCAAAGTGCACCCCACCTCCCCCAGACACAAGGGGGGCCCTCAATGGCCCCCTAGACCCAATCCTTACCAGTGTTTCCATGGCGGCGATGCCGCCATGGAAAGCTCTTTCATTTTCCATATCCTAATATAGCTAGGCACCACCACCATATTAGTGGCAATTCTCCACCCGCCAGGCAATCGTTATGATTGCCACCGTTGGTAAAGCGCTGGACGGACTTTGTGTCCACCGCGATACCCACCTCCATTCTAATTTGGGGGTGGGTAAATCTCATTACGATGGCGGAACTATCGCCACCGCCAGCCCAGAGATGGTGATCGTGCCGTCATCCTAATGAGCCCCTTAATGTTTCCATTCTTTCTCAGAATTCAGATGATGAAGGTCATTGGTGATTGTTCATCTTAAAGTAAATAATATACCTATTTCTTTGCTTATACACCTACTAAAAGTGACAACAATGTTTGGCCTCCCATATCTACACAATTGATGTCTATTTCTACACAATATGTCATTTTTGGTGGCAATAATAGCTTAGTCGTTGATCCTTATATAGATCGCACCTCCAAAGTACCTTTTATCCTTTCACTAATGCACCAACATTTCACCACACTTATTAATCACAGATCTCTTGTTAATTGCTGGAGATTATCTAATCCGCAAGTATGAGAATATACTTTTTTCTCACTCACTCACTTTCCTCAATCCTGTATATATTATGTATTTGTCTCTAAATTACTAACACAACATGTATCACAGACAGATATTGGCTCCATATTTATTTCTGACCATGTTTCAATAACTTTTAGATTTAGAATTGCTCCCTATTACTATGACTATTTAAAGATGGCGTTTTAACACTTCTTTATTAATTGATCAGACTTTTATCTCTACTTTTGAATCTTTTATAACTGAATCTTTTGATTGTAATACTTCCTCAGATCTATCTTTCCCTCTTTTAAATTTAAAGCCGAAGCCAGAAACTTTATTCTATTTTATGTTGTTAACAAGATAATTCCCCAAATTCACTTGAAATTCTTAAATGCATCAAATTATTAGAAATGCTATATACTACCACTAATTCTAAAACTGATCTTAATAATCTTATTATAAAAACATTTAAATATAATAAATCATCAACAGAAAATGCTAATTCCTTTCTTCTTAGAGGTAGTGCCATTATTATAGAGGCCAAAATAAAGCAGGCAAACTTGTTGCCACACATCTTAAGATCAAATGATTATATTTCAAATTCTGACTTATTTTTATTAGTCAGGGATGAAGATATTTTAGACAAATTCAAAAAATATTATACAACTCTCTAGACCCCAGAAACCGTTCCAGACTCTGCCAATATACAACACTCTCTTTCTTCACTGCAAAAACAGTTTCGAAATGATCTTGACTTTTTATCAGTGGAGAGGTATTTCTTGTTGAATTTACTTAAATTTTTCTAATTCTCTTCTTCTTCATCTCAATTCATTATTTACACATTTTATTTCATCAAAAGCTTCAAGTGGTACTTTTCAGGAGGCTCTTATTTGTCTAATCCCTAAAGATGGAAAAAGCCCTTATTTTTGTTAGAGGTTTAGGCCAAACTCTTTAGTAAATTCTAACAATAAAATACTTGTTAAAATTCATGCGCTTCGACGTGAACCACTCTTACCTTCTATTATTTGCAGAGAACCATCAGGTTTTAGTAAGGGCAGAAATATCTCTGACAATATTAGAGTTTTCTTTAACATAATAAATAAATTTAATAAATACCCCCATTCACTAGCGGCCATTTAACTTGATGCAGAAAAGGCTTTTGATCGTATGGATTGCTCTTTTGTATTTCAAACCCTTTCCTGGTTTTTGTTTGAGTCTTAAATCTATTTATTATGTATCTTTATTATATAAAGCACCAAAAGCTTTTATTTTTGCTAATGGTTCTATTTCCACTTCTTTCCCCTTAAGGAGGGATGTTTGTCAAGGATGTCCTCTTTCTCCGCTTCTTTTAATTCTTGTATTAGAACCTTTTCCTACTAAAGTTAAACACATTTAAAAAAATGGTTTCAAAATGGTAACACTCATATTAAACTGAGTGTATCTAAACCAGAGTCTTCTCTTCCAGCTTTCAGTGTGGAAGTTGATGCGTTTTCTTTGTGGTTATAAATTGAATCATGATGAATGTGAAATCCTTCCTTTAAAAGTTTTCTGTTTTAAACAAGATTTTTCATCTACTAATTTGACATGGAATTCCCCAAACATTAAATACTTTGGTTTGCTCCTTCTATAAACTTTATTTATCTTTAAACATGAAACAAGTACTTTTCAATGTATCTAATTCTAAATGGCACCCTTTTTATCCATCTTGGTGGGATGGACTTGACACTATTAAAATGTTTCTTGCCTCTGTTATCTTTTATACTATTTCTGCTATTCCTTTCACTATCCCTTCATATTTTTTCAAACAAAATGTATTCTATATTATCTTTTTTTTATGGAATCACAAAAAAATGTGTTTTGTCCCTGGTTATGCTTAGACACAATAAATCATACAGTGGTGTAAACCTTCCTGATTTCCAATCCTATCATAATGCCTTCCTCCTCAAACAGCTCTTTAAATGTTCACATCAATCAGCTTTTGATCCATTTCCATTGTGGGAAGATCTTGAACTCACCTTTCTTTCTCCTTTTTCAATCCAAGAATCTCTTTTATTTACTTATACGACATACTATTTATCCTCACCAATACACAAAAGGACTCACAAACTCTTTTAATCCATGCTTCTTTCACACCTTTCAGACAATGACCGGTTTTTAACTCTTTAATTTGACTAAATCAGCGTATAAAATGTAACACTAAACCTATTTTTTGGAAGACCTGGAGGGATAAAAGTTTACTTTGGGTTAATCAAATGTACTCAAATGGTAATTTACTCACATTTACAGATGCACAATTTCTATACAATTTACCAAAATCATACTCAAACACATGTAATGTATTGATCCAAATCATATCCACCTCCTTGTCTTCATTGTACTCAAATTCTCCCCTCTACTTCCTCAGAGTAATATTCTTCCTATTTTAAGTGCTCAATCTAGTGTCTCATCTGTTTATAAATTCCTCATTAAACTTCCACATCATAGGAATAAGACCAACATTGGATTACAAAGGAAACAGGACTTTCATACCTTGTGGTCCATTACGTTTTAAGACATAAATTGACGTAAAAAATTTGTAAGACCTCAAGATCGGCCAGTACAACTAAAACACTTTTCTTTTTATACTACAGAGTTATGATTACTCCAACAACTTTACATAAACGTAACTCTGCTGTCGCCCCAAATTGTTGGTCATGAAACAGTACACATTTAGATTTATTTCATATACTTTTTTCCTTACATTTCACTCATCAATTATAGTTGAAGGTATGGTCTCAAATTAATATCATTTTCCTCCCGACTTTACATTCTGTCCTTTAAATATTTTTCTAGGAACACTTTCTGAACATATGCAATATCTTACATTTAACACTGCTGTTGTAGACTTGCTGATTGCAGTTGCATTTCAGCAAATAACTAAAAGTTGGAAACAATCCACACATTTTTTTTTCAGGCTTGGTGGTACAGTGTTTGCTACAATTATCGAGTTGACTGTGCATACTTTTCCCCTTTATCTGTTCTCCTCAAAAGAGAACATTAGTGGTCCGCTATAACTATTTTCTTTGATACTTCTCAAAATTTTACTCACCATCTCCCATTGTTGGAAGAAGGTCCCAAACCACCATGAATTGTTTTAGCTTTCTCATTTTGTTTCGATTCCTATTTTCTAACCCTATATTACAACTATTATTTATCAGATTGTTGACATTTTTGTTATTATGCATCATGATCTCCTGCTCTTATTGTTGTTATAGCCATCTTGTCAAATCACTTCCTCTTTGACTTTTTTCTCTTTAGATTTGTTGTGTCCTCTCCCATATATGCAACCATTTTGATTTTCTTGAATTTTATTGTATTACAAGTTCAACTATTATTAATAGTGCACTTAACCTTCAGCTGATTGAATACATTCTGTTGCATTTTGTCTTCAATAAAGTTTCCTTTTCCAACTTAAAAAAACATTCACATCAAATGCATGCAGATGTAAACATCACATATCTAAACAGTTGGGGACATATTTCTGAATTTTGTGGCCCAGGGCAGCACAGCAAGTCACCTTGCTGTGCTGCCCTGCGTCACAGGGAAAGAGCTTGAATGCACCATATTTAGTCACTATGGATCATTCCTGTCCTTTTCCCTTGCACTGGCACAGTGTTGGCAGCCTAGGGCCAATGTAGGCACTGTTGCACCATGATGCAAGTGTGCTTGTGGAAAGGGGCGACCACTCGGTCCCCCCGAACGTATGGCGGAGTACCTCGATCCCCCCGGGAAGCCATTTTGGGCGGGAGGCGCGTCTCGGCTGGTATGCCCGAAGCGGCGTAGCCGGGGCGCGCTTTTTCCCGCCCTAGAGTGGGCTGGCCTAGACACTGACGCAGCCAGCCACGCCCTCGGGGCAGGCAGGGGCGGGTTTTCGCCCGCCCTGAAGACGGATAAAAGGGACGCGAGACCAGAAGACGTCCTCTTGTTCTTGTGCTCTGAAGCTGCACCTCCTCGCTACACGTGAGCTCGGGACAGAACCAAGAGCCAATTTTGAGCGTTTTGATCTTTTTCTTTGTCTTCTAGATACTTCATCGGAGAGATGCCCAAGAAAGGCGCAAAGAGAATGACGACTGATCAGATGGTTCGGGTCCTCTTTAAAGAGATGTCCGACATAAAGAAGCGGCTGGCGGAGCGAGACGGGGAGGAGGGATCGGGGCGTCCACCGGCTGGAGGGAGACCCAAGAGGCCAAGAAGGGTTCCGGCCGGGGGGGACGTCCCGGTTCCCTCTGCCCCGCTCGAGGCGCCAACCCCGGTACCGATGGAGGGGAATCCGATCCCCGTTGTCGTCACCCCGACAACCAATGAGGATATGCCCCCCGAGCTGGCAGCACAGCTAGCAGCGTGGTTGGGTGATAGTAGTGAGGGCGCCACGGCTGCTGAGGCACAGGCGCTGATGAAAAAGCTGCGTGAGAAAAGAGATGCCGCCAAGGTGACCGCGCCGGTGGCAGTGATAGACAAGCCACAAGTGGCGGAAGCAGCATCCGGTTCAGGTAAGCGGCCATTGCCGATCGCAAGGGATGAGTCAGCACCCTCTCGTAGAGAGAAATTGGGGCAACATGTTCCTTTGGCAATAAAGGAAAAGATTTGGGCGGGGGAGTATGTGAATATTTTCTCCTTGCTTGTCGATCATTATGAAGTGGAGCATGTTAAGAGTCAGAAGGACCTAATGCATCCGAGTGTTTGGCGCGCAAAAATGGCCGCCTTTAAAGTAAATGAGAATATTGGCAACTGGGGCAATGCGTGGGGTATTTTTACATCGATCTTGGGGGAACGTAGGCCCGAGTTGCTTCCTGAGTTTCCGATTTATCAGTCACGAATTATGGGTTACTCGACAGCGTATCAAGGTAACCATTGGTTCTGTTATGACAACCTTTTCAGGAAGGAAAAGGAGCATAACAAAAGTTTAACTTGGGACTGTTATGATTCTTTAACGTGGGATAAAATGAAAGAGTCAGGAATGTTAAAAATGCCTTTGGTGGGGAGCAATGTTGTTGAATACTCCCGCCAAAATGGGGGGACGCCCTTTCGGTCAGGTACGAGCACCGACGATTACTCCAGACCTACCGGCAATACAGGGAAAAAGGGTTTCTGCTTCAATTTCAACAAGGGTAAATGTACCAGGCCTCCGGGATCGTGTAAATTCAAACACGAATGTAGTAGTTGTGGGTCGTCCCATCCTGAGTCCTCGTGCAGAGCCAGAACGGGTGAGAATGGGGGTAGAGGAGGCGCCAAACAGGTCTAATATAGTCCGAGGGGCGCCTTTACCAACCCCGATTGATACCTTGGCAATGATTCCCTGGCTCAGTGAATACCCAGATCGTACTTCTGCTGGGGTGCTGCGGAACGGTTTTTCATATGGTTTCCGCATCCCGGTAGGGGACTTTCAGGGTGTCGGGACGTGCAAAAATCAACTTTCCGTCTTGCAGCATACATCTGTAGTGCAAGATAAGATTCAGAAAGAGGTTAGCCGGGGACGGGTCGGCGGCCCGTTTAGTGTACCCCCGGTACCGTATTTTGTCTGTTCTCCGTTAGGGGTGGTCCCCAAGAAGGACCCTGGTGAGTTTCGATTAATTCATAATCTGTCAGCTCCATATGGTCTTTCGGTGAACGATGCAATTAATCCAGAGGAATGTTCGGTGCGGTACGCATCATTTGATGAGGCAGTGGCCATTTTGAATCGCCTGGGGCCCGGGACGTTGATGGCGAAATCAGATATCGAGTCAGCGTTCCGGTTGCTCCCGGTACACCCAGACGACCAGCGTCTTCTGGGATTCATGTTTCAGGGATCATATTACTTGGATAGGTGTATGCCGATGGGATGCTCGATATCTTGTGCATATTTCGAGAAATTCAGTACTTTCCTGCAATGGGTGTTCACGAAGAAGACGGGTTTCCGAAATGTAATGCATTACCTTGATGACTTTCTGTTCCTTGGGCCCGCCGGAAATCACGAATGTGCCCAGGCCTTGGCTGAATTTTGTGTGTTAATGGGTCAATTTGGCGTGCCATTGGCACCAGGTAAAACTGTGGGTCCCACGACTTGCCTCGAGTTTTTGGGGATCGAGTTGGACTCTAGTGAGGGTTGTTTTCGTTTACCAGCTACCAAAGTGTCGAAATTCAGGGCAGCCCTGCAAGTATGTATAAATGCATCTAAGGTTACACTGAATCAGTTGCAACAATTGGTGGGGAAGCTGAATTTTGCCCTAAGGGTGATCCCGATGGCCCGCCCCTTTTCCCGTTCAATTGCCCAAGCGATGGTTGGCCTGAAGGAGGGTCACCATCGCACGAGACTATCGGCTGAGGTCCGCCAGGACATGCGTATTTGGTTAGCATTTTTGGCGGACTTCAATGGTCGAGTCGTCTGGAGCAAGCCAGCCGTGTCCTCTGAAGAGCTTGGTCTATGGACAGATTCAGCGGGAAGCATAGGCTTTGGCGCCATCTTCGGCACAAAATGGTCGGCACAAAGGTGGCCCTCATGGTGGCATGAAGAGGGGCTGACGAGTAATATTGCTTTCCTTGAACTGTTTCCCATTCTGGTGGCCCTGAGAACTTGGCCCGAAGGGTTCAAAGATCATTCTGTCGTGTTTTGGTCTGACAATATGACCGTTGTAGAATGCATCAATAGTCAGGCAGCCCGTTGTAAGCTGATTTTAAGGCTGCTCAAAGAAATTGTCTTACTGTGTATGCAACTGAACGTGGTATTCAGAGCAAAACATGTCCCAGGGGTGATGAATCAGGCCGCTGATGCACTGTCTCGTTTTCAAATGCAGGCTTTCTCGGGTTTCCTTCCCTCAGCGGACCCAGAGCTGGCACCCTTCCCCGAAGCTCTCTGGTCTCTCGGTGCCCCGAACTTCGTCACCTCGTGGGAGAGAGTCTAGCACCAAGGACGAGGAAGGCATATGAAGGGGCGTTTCGGGCCTATTTAGCCTTTTTGGGGACTGAGAGAGGGGGGCTTTGGGGTCAGGAGGAGTGGGTAGTACATTTTCTCATGTCCCTGCGTAGGGCTGGGAAGTCGGTGGCTACGGCCCAAAGGCATCGTGCTGCCATTTCCTTTGTTGCCAGGGCCCATAACATCCAGGACCCAACAGCGTCTTTTGTGGTACAGAAGGCGCTGCGTGGGTGGCAACGCCTGGAGGGTCGCAGAGTAGATGAGAGACGGCCGATAGGTCTGGATAGGTTGTCCCAGTTGCTGGCCACACTCCCTACCACATGCTCGTCTCATTTCGAGACGTGTTTGTTCCGGGCTGCATTTACGCTGGCATTTCACGGGGCATTGAGGATAAGTGAGCTAGTTGCAAGGAACAAACAGGATGTGGTGGGGGGTTTGTGCCGGGAACACGTTCAGATCAGGGGTGAAGCGATGATTGTCTCCTTTGTCAGGTCCAAGACCGACCAAGATGGGATAGGGGACTGCACGATCATTCGCAGGATCCCCGGGTCCTCCATGTGTCCGGTACAGTGTTTAGAAGATTACCTAGCACGAAGGGTGGCATCATGGGGGGGGACATTGTTGAGACACGCAGACGCCACCCCACTGACGAAGTTTCAGTTTCAGCGGGTGCTTGCGATGTCCATTACCGCAGCGGGCTTGGACCCGGGCGAATTCGGGACCCATTCCTTTCGAATAGGGGCTGCCACTGAAGCTACAGCCAGGGGTCTTAATGTTGAACAAGTAAAACGAGTGGGGCGTTGGTCCTCCAATTGTTATAAGAGATATGTGCGATTGCACATGTTGTGAAGCTGTAATAATGTACTCACGCTTCTTGTCTTTTGTTTGGTTTTCAGTTGCGCAAGCCTACGAGGCAGGGCGGACTATGCAGTCGACCCAACACCAGGCCAGCGGTCAGACATCACCGGCTGTGAGAAAGGAGGTGTGGGTCGTGGGCCACTCATACGTGAGGCGTGCCGCAGACGTATTCGAAGCAGGTGACATGATTCACGTACCTGGGGAATACGGGTACAGAGTGTCCTTCTACGGAAGGGGCGGTCTCTGTATTGACCAGTTTCAAGCATTTTTTGAGGGTTTGTTAGGGCGGACGAGGTCACCGCCGTCTATAGTCATAGTACATTTAGGGGGCAATGATTTGGTCACCACCGGTAGACGACTTCTCCTAGAGGCAATGCTTTCCACTGTAAGTTGGTTAGCGAGGAAAGTTCTGGGGTGCATAATTGCGTGGTCTCATATGATCCCACGAAAAGTGTGGCGGGGGGCTATTTCGATCCCTGCTTTGAATCATTCTGTTAGAAAACTTAATAACAAAGTGAGTAGGTTGTTCCGTTCCAAGACATTGCATTCTATCTCGCATAGTTGTATTAACGATGACAGTATGTATTTGGGGGATGGTGTGCATTTGTCGCGGGTGGGGAATGAGTTACTCATAGGAGACTTCTTAGCTTGGTTAAAAACGTTAAAACATGACCTTTAGGTAGGAGTTTTGTGGGGGGTCCGGATAGCCGGTCAACTATCCGGACCTGTGGCGGTAAGGTCATGATCGGTGAGCACTAATTAGAAGATCCCTATGAGTGGGCGTCACCCAACACGGATGGGAGCGCTCGGGTGAGGTGGCCATTGGCCCCTCAATGGGGAGGCGGTCCCTTCTAAGGATGGGTCGCCGGAAGTAAAGGAAAGGCGGTCAAGGCCCCTTCCTGTGTAGGAGGGGTTACAGCCCCCTCCTGTGGAATTTCCCGGGGCCAGTGACATCTGCGACGGCAGATGCGGTAAGTTGTGTGGGGTTGGGGGGAGGTCTACGATACCTTCTAGATACCTCACACGAGTATTCGAACGACCTTTAACTGGCGTCGAGTTCTTAAGTGCCCCCGTCAAGTCAAGGGAAATTGGTAGTAGTTGCACTTGAGGTAAGCCTCCGTGCTGTCGCCCCTCCCAAGTGGGAGGGGTAAGTCTGGTTAGGGATCTTGACACCGGTTATGACCTTGCCGTTGGCCCTTAAACGTTATGATGTACAATTTCAATATTTCTAGAAAATGTTTTGTAGGATGCTAGTTCGGCTAGGAGACCTCTGTATTAGAGAATATGTTAAAGTTAGCCAAACATCGCAATGTGGTAATGAAATTGTACATAACATGAAACGTTTAATGTTTTTAATTTTGTTTTAATAAATACGGCCGGGAGGGTCACTCCCTCCCACTTCCAAAAACTTCAAGAACTGTTTCCGGTTTCCCTCCTTTCGGGGATTGTGTTGAGAGGGGGTGGCGGGTATCTCAGCCATATGGAAAGGGGCGACCACTCGGTCCCCCCGAACGTATGGCGGAGTACCTCGATCCCCCCGGGAAGCCATTTTGGGCGGGAGGCGCGTCTCGGCTGGTATGCCCGAAGCGGCGTAGCCGGGGCGCGCTTTTTCCCGCCCTAGAGTGGGCTGGCCTAGACACTGACGCAGCCAGCCACGCCCTCGGGGCAGGCAGGGGCGGGTTTTCGCCCGCCCTGAAGACGGATAAAAGGGACGCGAGACCAGAAGACGTCCTCTTGTTCTTGTGCTCTGAAGCTGCACCTCCTCGCTACACGTGAGCTCGGGACAGAACCAAGAGCCAATTTTGACCCACCCACCAGCCCCTGAGGACAGCCAGTTGTTTTGTAATAAAGTTAATTTATAAATATGTTTCTGTTTCGTTTACAGGTTGTGATAGTATCATGTTGATGTTGATTATAATAAAGAATGGTGTATGTTGTGTAGGTTTTGCGATTAAAATGATTCGATTTAGTGTTGAATTTTTAGCATGCTCTTTCGGTCGTAGTGACCAATGTTTTCATAGGTTTGATTAGCATTGTCGTATTTATTTTGGTAGGCGGTAAGGTCATGATCGGTGAGCACTAATTAGAAGATCCCTATGAGTGGGCGTCACCCAACACGGATGGGAGCGCTCGGGTGAGGTGGCCATTGGCCCCTCAATGGGGAGGCGGTCCCTTCTAAGGATGGGTCGCCGGAAGTAAAGGAAAGGCGGTCAAGGCCCCTTCCTGTGTAGGAGGGGTTACAGCCCCCTCCTGTGGAATTTCCCGGGGCCAGTGACATCTGCGACGGCAGATGCGGTAAGTTGTGTGGGGTTGGGGGGAGGTCTACGATACCTTCTAGATACCTCACACGAGTATTCGAACGACCTTTAACTGGCGTCGAGTTCTTAAGTGCCCCCGTCAAGTCAAGGGAAATTGGTAGTAGTTGCACTTGAGGTAAGCCTCCGTGCTGTCGCCCCTCCTAAGTGGGAGGGGTAAGTCTGGTTAGGGATCTTGACACCGGTTATGACCTTGCCGTTGGCCCTTAAACGTTAGGATGTACAATTTCAATATTTCTAGAAAATGTTTTGTAGGATGCTAGTTCGGCTAGGAGACCTCTGTATTAGAGAATATGTTAAAGTTAGCCAAACATCGCAATGTGGTAATGAAATTGTACATAACATGAAACGTTTAATGTTTTTAATTTTGTTTTAATAAATACGGCCGGGAGGGTCACTCCCTCCCACTTCCAAAAACTTCAAGAACTGTTTCCGGTTTCCCTCCTTTCGGGGATTGTGTTGAGAGGGGGTGGCGGGTATCTCAGCCATATGTTGTAGGCAGCTTTGCTTTTGAACAGGAAAGGGCACCTTCCTGCACAGGAACATTTCTGAGAAGCTTTTTCATCTTTCTATGTGTGTCACCGAATGCAGCACACATAAAGGAATTAACGAGAACAAATAAAGATATTTCTCCTTGTTACGCTTCACCTGCGAAGGCACATCTTTTTGGTGCATTCTCGTGTTCCTATGCACATGAACTCTAGATCTGTAAACCGTTCCTTCTTATAAAGGGTTTTTGTTTATTCAAATGTTATCAAATGTTTATTCAAATGTTACCTATCACACACCACATCCCAAATAATGAGTCAGGGCCCTAAAAATTATACTTTGTTTACCTAAAGCAATTTGTGTCATATTGCAGATTATGCTTTTCTTATAGTTGGAACGATTACCACTAGAAGGTAGTAAATGGGAACTATTTACTCCCTGCACCACAGGACGTTCAGATTGCTGGCAGGTATTTCCAAAATGTAAATGACCATGAGTTATTCATGATTCGGGTTGTTGTTTGCCCGAATGTCTCACTGGAGCTCTCTTTTAGGTTTCATTATTTCTAGCATAAATATTATAATTAAATCACGCGGATAGTACAGCATGTAGCTGCAGACTTGGGGCTGTAATGTAAGAAAACATGCATATAGTATATTTCATGTCTTGCTAGCACAATCATCTACAACAAATGAAATGAGAGAAAACATGTTAAACATGTGCACAGTTCAGTGAGCAGGCATATTTAATAGTCCCATTAGGGCCAAGGTTGGAAATGGGGAATCTGGTTTGAGTTTGGGCCTCAGCTCAACATTCTGTTATTTTGGGCAAATTGCCAAATCTCCCTGTGCCTAAAAACTAAATCGACCTAATCTGATATAAATCGTGTTCATTTAAATCTCTCCATGCCCTAGGGCCAACTCTGCACTAGGTAAAAGAGCAAAAATAAAAAATGAAAAGCATACACTGTCTGATAAATTAGAAGTGCATCACAATTTAGTTGCATATCATATTTAAAACACTTGCTGTGCAGTATTCTTTGTAAATCTTTGGATATGCATTTCATTGTTCGAGATAGTAAACTGCGGTTTCACACAAAAATGTGTCATATATATGTGCGAGGGACACCAAGTATCCATAGCTTTAGATTGCGAGCATTTAAGAAATAATAGAGCATCTTCGCGCCACTATGCTATGCAGGTTTATAAAGCACATAGCTACCCAAAGGCCTCCCAGCATTGAGTGAATAAAAAAGTACACCTTTAATCATCAAGGGCTGGTGTCTAATTAACCAATGAGGATAGAGACACGTTTTTAGTATTTTTCTGAATTTTATAACATTGGGTTCTATTCTTAATTGTTTTTGGCACAGATGTCCATAGTTTGGGAGAAGAAAAGAGATTGATCTGCCCCTCATCTGGATATGTGAACACGTGGAACCTTCAGGAGCCCTACATTAGAAGATCTTAGTCTTCTATTGGGGAGATATGTGAACACGCGGAACCTTCAGGAGCCCTACATTAGAAGATCTTAGTCTTCTATTGGGGAGATATGTTGATAAATGGTCCCTGATCAAGGCAGGCACTCTATGGTTCATACTTCCCAGGACCAAACATAGGGCCTTAAACTTTATCCCTTTCCTCTACTGCTGTGGTTCCCAAACTGTGCGCCGCGGCACCCTGGTGCACCATTCTCAGGAGCCAGGGGCGCCGCACACGATCTGGGAAAGGAAGTGTGAAAGTCACACTAAAGAATGTGTCACTTTCGCCTGCATGATGAATAGGTTGCTCTGCCCCTACTCTCTGCCTTTCTGAAGCAGAGCATCACGGCAGCCGGTGGGGTGGGTGGGGGGGCAATCAACTCTTTCAGCTGCTGGTGAGCTGTGAAAGAGATGCTGGTCAGTGGCAGAAAGGAAGGTGTTGCAGCACAGGAGGGGGGTCATGTTCCTTGTGGAGTCATGAGCACCTTCGGTTATTTAGATGCAAATAGCATTGAAAGAGTAAATTAAACTAATTTTTTTTTTCCCCTCAATTTTTTTATAGAGCAAACCCAACCCAAACATATTGGAGTGCTTTACATGAGCACCAATAGCATTTCATAAGGACATGTTCCTTTTTTTAGATACGGAGAGATTAAGTGATTTGCCCAGGATCACAGGATGTTGAGCCAAAACCAGAATCAAACCTAATTCCTCAGTTCCAAAGTGGGTAGCTCTGACCTCAAGCTCCATCTTCTCCCCTCCTCTACCCATGCTCAGGACCTGTCCAGGGAGTACAGTCTTAATATCTATGTCATACATCTGTGGTTCCCAAAGTGTGTGACGCGGTACCCTGGTGCGCCATGAAAGGAAGCCAGGGGCGCCGCACCGCTGTGCAGGATGTGGGTCTGAAAAAAATATATAATTATCCTCAAAATGTAGTGAAACTGCGAGCTGCCAATTTTGGAGCTGGGGAACCGGGTTCGACCTTCAACGTCAGCTCAGAATCCGGTGTCATTCTGGGCAAATCACTTAATCTCCCAGCGCCTACAAAAACAGAATACATGAATGTATCCTTGTGTAATGTGACTGGTGCTCTTCGGGTCGGGTGCAGGGTCAGGGGCCTGGTGGAGATCGTTGGGTGGGTAGGTGCAGGGTTAGGAGCCTGGTGGAGAGCATTGGGTGCATGCAGGGTGAGAGGCCTGTTGGAGGGCATTGGGTGGGCGCCTTATGCCCTGATGCAGCCGCACTCTGCCAGCTTCTGTCTTTGCCTCACTCCTCATTGAGGGGTCATCATTCGTGACTGCTGCATGTTGGAGAGTGTGAGGGGAGAAGGGTACAAGGCAGAGGGGAGAAAGGGTGCTAGACAGAGGGGAGAAGGGTGCAAGGCAGAGGGGAGAAGGGTGCAAGGTAGAGGGGAGAAGGGAGAAGGGTACAAGGCAGAGGGGAGAAGGGTTCAAGGCAGAGGGGAGAAGGGTTCAAGGCAGAGGGGAGAAGGGTGCAACGAGGAGGGGGAGAAGGGTGCAAGACAGGGGAGAAGGGTGCAAGGCAGAGGGGAGAGGGGTGCAAGGCAGAGGGGAGAAGGGTGCAAGGTAGAAAAGGGTGCAAGGCTGAGGTGAAGTAGGGTACAAGGGGAAGGGGGAGAAGGGTGCAAGGTGGAGGGGGAGAAGGGTATAAGGCAGAGGGGGAAAGGGTGCACGGCAGAGGGGAGAAGGTGCACGGCAGAGGGGAGAAGGGTGCAAGGCAGAGGGGAGAAGGGTGCAAGGGGGATGGTGATGAAGTAAAAAATGTGCCTCCCCCCCTGAAAACATTTCTGCGGATACCCATGATCAGAGCCCACCTCACGTAAACGTCTTGTAACGCCACAGAGCTCCTTGAGCCTTTCTCTAGCCTGGTTACTTTTAGTGCGAGTGCTTTATACTACTCTATGTATGCATTGAGATGTACTTTATAAGATCTTTGTGATTGAAAATAAAGTTTTATGACAGTGATGGCTACTCTCTGAATCCTTCATCACGTCTAGGATTGATTCTTCATGCAGATCAGTGGTTCCCAAAGGGTGCGCTGCGGCACCCCGGTGTGCGGGTAAAAAAATTGTGGGAAGCCACGTCCAACTGCCAATTAGGTCAAGGGAGCCACGGGTCAAAAAATTTTGGGAACCACTGTTCTACTGAAAGAAAGTTCAGGGAGGACAAAGCTTTTTTCACAGAGGGATGTTTGTGTAGCTTGTATATAATCCTTGGAGTCGCATTTTGAGGTACCTGTATTGATGACCATTTTAGGAGTTCCCAAATACAAGGAGTTTCTATAGTCCAGGTGGGAGAGAATAAGTGCCAAGGGTAAAAATCCAGTGAAAAAAGTCTCCTAAAATTAGAAGTTAGACCTGAAAGTAAATGGTGAAGCTAGAAGGGACCCCTTCTCAAATCTCGACCGCTGCTGAGCTAGGTTTCAGATATACAAAAAATATCTAGTTGCTCAACCAAAATATGTTACTAAATTTCAAAGACTTGCTTGACTAGAGAGTATGTGTTGCTATAGCCCTCTTTCACTGTATTTTGTGAAGGTGTGAGGCTCATGGGAGCATTAGCAATAGAATTCTATCATGAGACAGACTCTGAGGCATTATAAGGAGTAGTGGAGGTAGACTTTAAGTGTACTAGGATTACCAGGCACTCAAATATGGCTTATGAGTGAGTCAAGTCAACAAGCTGCATCTAAATATGGGCGCCGATCAGAGGAACAGTTGTAGGAGAGGTGACAGTCTGCACAGCTGAGTCCTGGCATCTGGGTGCCTTAGGCATGATTTCAGCATGTCTGACTTGCAGACTGAAAAAGTCCTACCTGGCTGGATGGTCATAGTTCACATCAAAGGAAATAGCATGTATTAAACCTGAGATCTGGACTTGGTAGTCATCCAAACATGTTTAATTCACTCTCTGATTTTTGCTTAACACATTTTTGTTGGCATTATGACTCTTCACCCCTGCTAAACAGTGCCAAAGTGCTTGTTCCTGCTCCTTCAAACATGGTTAAAATTGCACCACACCTGGGGGCGTAGTCTTGCCATGCAGCAAGATGGCCGCTTATTGATAGGGATCTGCCAGCCGAGTCAAAATCAACCAACAATCCTGACCTACACGAGCCAGAGCCTGCAACCATCCAGCGCTGCACGCTGTGCAAGGGCCCCATGCAGCTATTGCGCCAAGAAGCCACGGAAAAGATGCCTGCAGTACTGAGAACCGACTGCTGGTGGAGACAGAGAGACGGGGCCTGTTGGTCCTGGTGCGCGAGCTGAAGCCCCACTGCTCACGATTTAAGTGGCAGGAGGCAGACCATGCAGCGTTCCAGCCTGAACTGTGATGAAAGCGGAACGTCTCCGGCGTAACAAGTAGGGAGGGGGACAGGGAGGGTACCGCTGGCCATCTACATCGGTGTGCTGGCCCTAAGTGAGAGGGGGTCAGAACAGCTCCTGTTAAGGGGCCGCATTCGCATGGATATCATGAGGGCTAAGCCAGGCGTTGGCCGGTGCCCCAGCACACCCTGGATTAAGCAGCAAGGGTCGCTTATCGGATGTGGCGGCGAAACACTGCGCAAACAATGGAAAAAGAGGGTGCATGGATGCGCAGTTCCGTGTGAATAAAATGCAACACATTTGAGACCACTCGAGCAGTGTGTGCTGCAGCCCCTACCATGGAGAGAAAAATGTATTTGCACCCAGTGGGCAGCGCACTGTATTACTCCGAATTGAGGCACAGATGGATAGATGTACACGTAGAGCTGTACTGAGAGTAGGTACTGCGTGCCCAAGGTACAAGCAAACATTGAAGTAATGCAGTCTGCATGGGGAATAGAGTGCATCCCACAGAAGTTCCTGGCGTGATCATCACGAGCAGTCTGCTTGTGGCTAAATGACAAAGCAAATACTTGAATAGGCCAGCCACAGTATCGGTCCCCGAGACACGAGCACATCTGGTTGACAGGCATAGTTGCAGTACACCATATCACCTTGTGCTCCACACCATCGCTCTCATCCACACGTACGCAATCGGAGTACCACAGATAAAAGTGCATGGTGGCCCGTACCTGGGCGAATAGAGGTGGGTAGAAGTCAGAAGCCTGCCACCATTTGAATACTCACAATGGGTAGAAAAGAGTCGTGACAAGCAAAACTGACATTCAAAAGTAAAAGACAGACCTAGCAAGGGGAATCAGACCCGGACCAAGACAATGTGTAGGACCAGCGGAGGAAGCAGAAAGCGGTAACAAAGATCTACTCAGTCTCCTGCTCGAAATGAAGTCTAGTCTCAAAATTATTGATTCCAAACTGGATTGGAACAGGTCAAAAACCAAGTGGCCTCACATGAACTCCACATAGATCAGCTTGAGAATCGCCATACTGAGGCGCATGAGTTTCAACGAGAAACAAAAGAGCAAATGTTGATGTACACTGGGTCCCAGACCCCCAGTAGGCGCCACCCCAGGCCGATCCTGGTTAAACAATTAAATTACAGAGAAAAGATGCCATACTTAAGGGGGCCAGGGAGCGCGGTCCAATTTGTCATAAAGGGAACACTGTCTCATTTTACCCTAACTTCACTCCCGGCGTCCAGGTGGCAAGCCGTGAATTTACCCAAGCAAGAAGATTCTGCAACAGGCCGGGGTACAGTACGCACTGCTTTATCCCGTCAATCTAAAGGTCACGCACGACAACAACACACATTTTTTTTACAGATGCTAAATCAACGCTAAATTTGCCAAGCATGTCGGTGGAAACAAGAAACAGTTGGCGAGCACCAACAGAAAGCATAACACTGTACCCAGCTGTCATGTCGCCATGCCTGACCTCTGTCCTGAGACAGAGCAGGCGAATAGGAAGAGGCGGGACAGGAAACAGGAACCGGAACAACGTATAGTCTGTAAGCCAGTTGAGGTCTGGCAGGGAATAAAGAAAGATGTGCATATGCTAGCTCCGACTCCTGTGTCTTATTTCCAGGGGTGAATATGACACTGGCGACGAAGGTGGGATCTACATGTTCCCACAAGTAAAGTCATGCAGCCCAGCCGTCTATACCCAGCCCGACCAGCGAGTCTGCAGTGCATCCCACAGGCAGTGCGGGAAGAGCGCGAACCAAAGACCGGCGTCGGGAACTGCCAAGAGCAAGCCTGCCACGCTGCCTACTCGAGAACCGGAAAGCAGGCAAGAAGCTCGTGCTCCGCCGTGCAGACGATCACGAGGAAGCCAGACTCTGAGCAGCGCTACTGTGGACGCGAGAGACCCGTCCACTCGCGGAAGCCTCGACGAAAACAGGGGTGAGTCCCGCTCCAGCAAAAGAGAAGAGAGTGATTGTGGCAGTCATTCAGGGCACAAGCAAGCAAGTGGGCAGAGAGCAGCCAGGGCCCGAAGACACAGCGTCCCACACGGCGGCCATCTTAAGGTCAGGCGCTGGCCATTGGCTAACCCACGAACCAAATACGGCGGACATTTTGAAGTCAGGTGCCCTCCACCACGAGTCACAAACTGTAATAGAAAAGAGCGGGAAAGCTCCCATTCGGCCGAAAACAAGTCCCAACAACAACAAAAGAGGGGGAGAGCTCGCATACAGATAAACCAAGCCACAGTTCAAACCAAGCAACAATTCTCAAATGTCTGACACTGAACCCAATAGCACCTCTGGGGAAAACGTCGCAGCAGGTCCAGCAACACAAGCCAACGCAGCCATGATGCCTCACGCGCCCATGGGGGCACCCTTCATGCGACAGCCACAGCCGCTAGCGCTGACGCCAGGCAACAGCATGGGTCCTGCGTGGAAAAGCTGGAGCGAAGACTTCGAGGACTACATGGTCGGATCCTTGGTACAAGACCCCAAACAAAAACTTGTAGCCCTAAGAAACCTAATAGGCCAAGAAATAGCACAGATCATCTGGGCACCATCTTAGCTCAATACCGCGAGAACTCTGACCACCGTCATATCATCGCGTATGTGAGCCGCAGCCTCACGGACTCTGAAAAAGCTTACTCCCAGCCGAAGAAAGAAATCCTGGCTGTGGTGTGGGCGTGCGAACATTTCCACCTGTTCGTTTATGGCAAACATTTTACAATCATCACGGACCACCAGGCGCTTATCACAATCTTCGGCAACCCCAACGCCAAGATGCCGCCGCGCATCGAACGGTGGGGACTACATCTCCAGGATTACATATACACCATCATTCATAAGCCAGGGAAAGCTGAAAACCCAGCCGATTATATGTCTCGACATCCCCTGATCGGTGCAAAAGTTGCTCGCTCCCTAGCCGATGACTACATCCACTTCGTCGTCGATGCAGCCTGCCCTCCTACAGTCCCTCTGGAAGCCATTCAAGAGGCATCGGCACATGACCCGCTCGTACAAGCCGTCATGACCCACATCCGCACGAAATCCTGGCGACATGTAAAAAACACGCCTCAGGACTCAGAACAACACCTCCGCGACCTCACAGCATTCCAACGCGTACACGATGAACTCTCCATCAGTGACAATGGACTCCTTCTGAGAGGGGGGAGGATTGTAATTCCACACAAGTTACGCTAAGGGGTCTTCAACTTGGCCCACGAAGGCCATAGAGGCATAAATGCTACCAAGAAACAGCCTAAGTGACAATGACTAGTACATATTGTTACATGTTTCTTCTTTTCTCTTTTCTTCCTTTTCGATCTGTTGTGTTGGGCGGGAGATTATATTTGGGTCTTATTCTTAATGTTCCAAAGGCAAGAGCGCTCATTGTGCATGTGTGGTGCGGTGCATGTGTGGTGCAACACTGTATATTACGAGAAATGCTCTGAATGTTTAGCGTAGAGTTATTGTACAACTCAGTCACCCAGTTTCCCAACTGGGTTGTACGCCGGTACCACATGCCCCCGGGTAGATCTTCTGTGTAATCACTCAGTGTTACTGGGTGCCTAGTTTCTTTTATTTGCTCACTTTGTCACACCAGATCTTGGGAGGGATATGTCATCTCAACCTGATTGGGGGGGTTGGGGGTGGTTTCTTACGGGGGAAGTTACAAGCTTGAAAACAAAAAGGTGGGAACATATTAGGATGCAGAAGAAGTGCATGTTGAAATACGATCCAAGTGGAAATGTGAGTAGTGAATTAATTAACAACTATATATATTGACTACATACAACTGTTTAACTTGGAACATAAGAGGGCTAAACGACAACAGGAAGGTCCGACTTGTGCAATCTTACTTTTTCAGACACAAAAGAGACCTCAGTTTCTTCAAGTAACGTACCTGCCAAGCACGACAAATACAACACTTCAACACAGGCATTGGGGAGATATATACCTAGAAGCCTACTCCAACTACGCCAGAGGCACTGCGATACTTATCCGCAGAGGTCTTGGCTGGACTCAGATTTTACTGAAGACTGATCCAGCAGGCAGATACATAATACTAGAGGGTACACTTGTAAAGCTAAGGGTGGTCCTGGTGCCAATTTACGGTCCTAACTAGGACGCACTGGCACTTTTCACAAACCTCTGGGGCAGCATAATAAAAATGGGCTGCAACACAATAATCTGGGGGGGGGACTACAATGCCATCCTCGATGATACTCGAAATCGCAAGGGCACGCCTCGCACACTACACCCAAATGCTTGCGCTGCACTAAATGCGATAATAAAAGACAGCCGTTACAGCCCTAGACTAGATGGTCTGCCAGTTTCATTTTATAAATGCTACGCCTCAATCCTGGCTCCAGTATATCAAGAGTCTATTGATAGCAGTAGATACCTCCCTGCCTCAGGGTGGCAAGTATGCTGTTATTACTCAAACCCGACAAGGCACCCAACCTATGCCGTTCATATTGCCAGCTATCCCTAATCAACACGTGCAATAAAATGTATGCCAAATTGCTGGCAAATCGGGGTCAGCCACTACTACCGCTCATTGCTAGACTGGATCAATCAGGATTTATTCCCGGGAGATCGACCACACCCCATTTGCGCACTTTCTTTGCAATACTGCACTATCTTGACCCACATCTTCCCGCAGTAGCGGCACTCCTCAATGCCACCAAGAAATTCAATTCCATGGAGTAGCCATTCCTTTTTGCTGTCCTCCACAGATTGGGATTTAGTCCTCTTTTTATAAAATAGACACGATTGCTGTACACCGACCCAACTGCGCGTCTCTTTGTCAATGGCCAAATCACAGAGGCTTTCACTATAACCAGAGGCACGAGGCGGACGTGTTTTCTGTCACCCCTGCTTTTCACAACAGCGATGGAGCCACTCACAGCGTGACTGCTACAACATCACACGGCTAGAGGGTTGAGTTTTCCTTCCAGAGGGATAATAATATCACAATATGCAGATGACATTACTTTATATATTAAACACCCCCAAACTAATCTGCCGCCAGTGCTTCGAGAAATTACTCAGTACGGTGTTTTGTCAGGCATACAGATTAATTGGAAGAATTCAACGTTGTTCCCACTGACTGCCGACACAACCCAATTCGAACTTGACCATTCACTCTGCTGGGCAGAGGGCCCCGTAAAATACCTGGGGATCTGGTTATGTAGAGATACTCAAGAACTATGGAAAATGAACATAGGCTGCACTGTCTCTTGGTTAGAGGGGATGGGCAAACTCTGGTCCACACTGTCATTCTCCCTAGCAGAACACAAAGCAAACGCTAACATGATTGTTCTTCGTAAGTTTCTCGACATATTCGTAAATGTTCCGCTTATGCTAACTCAAGCATTCTTTGCCAAAATACGCTCATTGCTGATATCTCTGCTATTGGCTGGAGGACAGGCTAGAGTTGTGTGGGAAACACTGACGCTTCCTCAGAGCCAGGGGGGACTGGGTGCGTCACACTTTCCCCACTACACTTTTTGCGCTCAGGTGCAATTTTTACATTTTTGGGTGCACCCGATACCCTTTCAACTACACGTTGCAGTCGAGTGCGACATGGCTGCTCCTACCCCCTTAGAGGTAGCACTGTATAGACCATAAAAACACCCTGCCAGGTTATAGACACAACAGAAACACTGAGATGGGCCTGGGATAACCTACGAAAGAGAGCCAACATGCAGACACTGTTCACCCCCTCGATAATTTTGGCCAAAACCCTACTACTGCCCCCTCAGGAGGATCAGGGTGCTATTGCTAGAGCTCAGAGACTTAGTATCCACAGATATGCAGACTTATACTGAGAGGAAGGATTTCTGGGGCCACCGGCTCTGACTGACACACCTCCCCCTTCTTTCTCTGACACATTGCTTTACTGTCGCATACAGGCGGTCTGCCGCCAGATGCATAGCACATTTCCAGACGCCCCACCTGCTTTACAGGTCCTAGAAAGTATACTTACCACTCCCTCAGCGCAAAAGCTCATCACCAGACTTTATTCCTCTATGCAAACACACTATCCAGTAGCAACACAAAACAGTAGAAAGCATTGGAATGCTGAGCTGCACCCGCAAGTGACAGAAGAGGAATGGATTTTTTTTTGTGGGCACCTTGAGCAGCTCTCCCCAAACTATAAGCTCAGGCTAATCCACTTCCAATTTCTCAACCAATACTACAGAACACATATTGAACTGTTCCCCATGGGCATTAGGCCCACTGCGGAGTGCTGGAGATGTCACACAGACCAGGCGACCTTCCTGCAGTGGGCCTGGGATTGCCTCCAGATAGCGTAATACTGGAAAAAGATTTCCCCAAAAATAAGCGAGATACTTATGGTACACATAGAGCCTGGGGCATTGATGGGCTTACTGGGATATGTTAAGAATGTTCCAGTGGGGGTTTCGTAGACTATTAGCTATGTTAATATTATTAGCAAAATGCAGGATTGCCATGAAGTGAGGTAGACCACATCCTCCTAAGCATAAACACTGAATTCTAGATGTTAAGTTTTGCCAAGAACAACTCACTGCATTTTGGGAACTACTGCCTGTTGTGTCCAGGCCAAAGGATATTTGGGGTACATTTGTAAACTGACTGAGGGCAGAAACCACAACGCACCTGACCCCAGAGAAGGGAACAACGATACCCCACTGCCTTCTGTTGCTTAGGTCTGGACTGTGTACACTTAAATAACCACCAATTACTGTTGTAGTGCCTTGTAAAGACTGTATGTATGCGCACTACTAACCTTACATGGAAAATATGTTACTGTTTAGCCCTTTGTTCGATTACAACTGCCCTACTTGATACCTAATGTGTCTTCAAATGCTTCATATGTACAATTGTATAATTTCTCTTTTTGAACTGCCAATGAAAAAAACAGAAATAAAAAAAACAATTGGGCTACACCTAGTTGCCACATTGAATTTACTTTTAAGTCAACAGTAAATGGTACTACATGTAACCAGGTCCCTTAAAAAATTAACCACTACAGCCAGTAGTGCAGGTTTAAACTGACATTTCAACCTGGCAAAATAAACTGTGAAGAGCACAAACTTTGGGATTTGTATCTTCTTCTTGTGATGGAGCATTTACTGATGCCAGCTAATGGTATAGGACTTGGGGGCACCTCTTGCAGATCAAGACTTACTCCTGCAGAGACCAATTGCAGGGCTCAGGAAGGTCAGGCATGTTCAGTTGGTGCTGGTCAACCGGCAGTTACAAGGGAGGACTCTAGAAGCTTGTTGTGTCCATTTAGCTCATACAGGCAGTCTGGCAAGTGACCCTTGGAGTCACTCTGGGTAGCCTGGGATCAGGACAAGCAAGTCCAATCTCCCTTCTTCAGACGCCAAGGCAGTTCTTAAAGCAGCAGGGCAGTCCCTCCGGCAGTCGGGCAGTCCTTCTGTCCTTTTCCTGAATCTTCCATATATCCAGAGATTCATGAGTATTCTTGTGAATGGTTCTCAAAGTCGTCCTTTAATACCTGGTGCAGGCTTTTGTGTGGTGGAATTCCTTGAACCTACATCAAAACTGGCTCTGGTCATTTCTTCCCCTTCTCCTAATTTTGGCTCCAAACAGTCCTAGGGGAGACCAAGGCAGGGGCAGGCCTTGTGTCAGGTTTCTTTGTGTTTGTTGTGACAAAGGTCCTTTGAACTACAATATGGGCAGGGTACAACCTCCCCCCACCATCCTGTCAGGACGACCCTCTCCAAGCAACAACCAAGTCTCATGGTTCACTTTCCGGGCCCAATACATATTCTTGAAAGTCTGATGTTAGATTATAATTACCATAAAGATGCTTTTAAAATATTATGTCTAAAGACAGTGGTCCCTAGACAATATTCTAGTACAATACAAATTAATATATACTTGATCAGTACTATATTTCTCTGTCCAGCCGGACAGCAATTTAATATGCAATAAAAATATAACACAAAGTAAGGGAAACAATCCAAGTGGGACACAGACTGCGTTCTACTAACACAAATCGAATGTGCAAACAACATTAAGTAAAGGGTTCAGGCAATAAAAGCGTGTCTGTATATGAGCGTAATACAAATGAAATAGACAGAATATCGTGGAGACATCATTACAAATTAAACATAGCGGTTTAGTATATGTATATGGCGTATATTGTGTCGACGGCGTTTCGATCCCTTAAAAAAATAGTGGGATCATCTTCAGGACATTAGAGTAAGAAGCTTGTATTAAATAAACTGTAATTGCGAAAACCATTGAAAAATAGGGAGGAAGCAAGAAAAAACACGAAGTTAAAAATGGGCAGTTGAGAAATAATACTGACATGCTCTTGAGGTTATCTCAAATGAGATACCAACTGTGATGCGCGGTATTAATAAAACCGAAGGTGCATGAGAGCTGGCCATCTTTGGGGATGAAAGGTGTGACAACTGGGAAGCGGGGGGATAAAAGGATAGACAGAGTAGAACCAGGGATCAAGTGGCATGATCTGGTGAACTAGGAACGAGGTTTGGGGAGCAAGATTGATATGCTGGCCGTGAATAGAAGAGAGCGGTGAAGCTAATAGGTAGCGAATATATCATAGCGGAGGTGCGAGGTGTGCAGGGGGGCTGGCAGTGAATCTATTGTCGGATGAGAGTGGGTGGCATTACAGTACTCTAGCTTTGACTAGGGGCGTGCTGGAGGGTGAGCGTGGGCTTCAAACTTACCAACACCCCTATGGGGAGTTCTAGCGAAGCACTGTGTACAACCTGAGTAGTTCTATCGTAATCACAGAATGGGTCCTTGTGTATAGAAGGACACCAACCAGATTCAAGCACCAGATAGTTAGCTGGAGCTGGACTGAAAGAAAATAAACTAAATTACTGCAGGGGTAGCAACCTAAAATTTAAGGAAGGCTGAAGACTGCCAAGGTCCATTGCAGTTTGTAGAGAAATGAAAGCTGCATATTGCGTAACGATACAAGGCCGGAGTCAAGCCTGCAAGGGGAAAGCATGGAGGGCTGATATACAATAGGTGCCAGTTATTCTGAAAGTCTGGAAGTGCGCTATGGTGAACTGCGCACCTACCGTGGTAAATTGGGTGCCGTGAGTGACATAGGGATGAGGGAGACAGCTTGATCTCAATGCTGGGAAAGCCTATGAATAAAAAACAGTGGGCAATATTTAGAAGAAAATACGGGCTGCTGGCAGTCCTAGTAAACTGCGCTGTGATAATGCAAGCTTAACTTAGTTTTAAAATGCCAGGATTAGAGGGAGACACAATCACAGACTCAGGAATGGGCATCTTTAAAAAAAAGGAATAGACAGAGATGGTGGTGCAAAGGGTCTGATAGCGATCTCTAAGGAGGAAAGGAGTGGCGCGCTTACCGTGAGTTTCGGCGTCTGTCTCCAGTTGCTGTCTCAATGATGGACAGCCCTGAAATGAGGGAAAAAGTGGGGGCTGGGTTAGCACCAGTTGTGCAAAAGATCTTAATGGCAATCTCTAGGGAGAGGGGTCAATTGAGGCGTGCTTACCGAGTGAGTCTTGGCGTCTGTCTCCGGTCATGTGAAGCGTTATAGCTGGAGGCAGAGTATAAAAAGGTAGTGGTCATGTGAACATTAGAGAGGAGCTTAGAAGCCCGACAAGGTGATCCCACAATGGTGGCCATCTTGGGAAGGTGGAAAGTTTCACTGATATGTACAGATAAGGACGTGAAAGATAGAAAAAAACTTGTGTGAAGGTGAAATCATAGAAATTTCAGAAAAAGAGGGAACTTACATCAATGCAGTATGCTCAGTTATTTTAAAATTGCTTTTCCATTCAAAAAAAAACATTTGTAATTTCTCTGAAATTGCAGACTGTAAGTTTGAGAGCGTCAATAGCGACTGAGCTGGGAAATTAGAGTAAAAAGGTCCAATATTCAAGGCTGTTAAGGCCAGTGTGTATGCTGCCCGTTCTCAAAAACCATTGAAGTTCCTCTTTGTTAAGGAGCTGATGGATGTCAGCGCCCCTTGGTGGTGGTTTGATCACGTTGATGATTGTCCATTTCATATCATCCTCAGTGTGTCCCGTAGCACGGAAATGTTTAACCAGTGGGGTGTTTGGGGTATTGCACCGTGTCCTGCTGCGGTGCTGGCAAATCCATATGTGTGCCTTCTGGGTGGTTTGGCCAATGTATAGGTTGTTACAGGGACATAAGACAGCATATATGACGTTAGAGGTGTTACAATTCGAAAACAATTTACGTTCAAGCTTAATCTTCTCATAAACAAAATCTTCACCCTCAATGGTAGTTTGGCAAACAATGCAGTCCCCACACTTGGCATGTCCTATTAGCCCCGGTAAGCCCCAAAGGTCATTTAGGGTGCCATTAGCATCTGTGCATGGAAGGGCTGCGCGCACTAGGTGGTCCTTAATGTTTTTAGCTTTACGAAAAGCGAACAAGGGACGTTCGAGATTAAGTACTCCTGCATTCAGTACTTTCCATTGCTTGATGACACTTTTGGAATGGCGTGAGAGGCTGGTGAGAAGGTTGTCACACAGACTATCCGGTTCTGCGGGTTGTTAGTTTTAGGTTCCAGAAGTACGTCTCTGGGTCAGTACCGTGCTTTTTTTGCCTGAACCCTTTACTGAATGTTGTTTGTCTATTCTTGTTAGTAGGACGCAGGCTGTGTCCCACTTGGATTGTTTCCCTTACTTTGTGTTGTATTTTTATTGCATATTAAATTCCTGTCTGGCTGGACAGAGAAATATGGTACTGATCGAGTCTATATTAATTTGTATTGTACTAGAATATTGTCTAGAGACCACTGTCTTTAGAAATAGTTAACTTACCCAAGGTCCCTGACCAATCGCAAATTGGGTCCCCTTGTTTCTTCAGCAGCTTTTAAAATATTGGCATTTTCCTGCCTCAAGTTTCTAAGGCCTTTCTAGGAGTTTTTAGCTGCCTGGACTTGTGTCCCCTATTAAATAGCCCAGGCAGCTGGAAACACCTAGAAAGGCATCAGAAACTTGTGACAGGAAAATACAAATGGTTTAAAAGTGACATTATTGTAATTATAATCCAACATTAGATTTTACCAATAAAGGATTTTAAATTACAATTCAGAGTGTAAACATAATTTCTCTTTCTGTTCCTAATCTGATTTTAGCCCTTATAAGTTGAAAAAGGTTAACTCAATTTATGTGAAAGATAGGTCTTACATTAGTCATAAATGACTTTTCAGAGTCCAGACTCGACCTGCACTTCGCCTTACAGCTATGACTGAAGGTGATGACCGCCAACTCGAATCTCCTGTGACAACCTGGTCTTTGCGCTACAGCTGTGACCGCCCACAACACTCAACCTGCACTTTATGCTCCTGCTCTTGGGCTCATCCAATGTGAATGGAACGTTTATGTTGGACTTCAGAAGGTAAATCTTCAGCGGGACTAACCTGGTTTGTGTATCTGACCCACGCACCCCAAGTTTCCCCATGTCTAGTGCTACCAGATAACTATTAGTGACACTGTAATAATCTTGGCACTATTTTCTATTTAAAACCAAAAATCCTTACTGACTGGATTTTTATTATTCTGATATCATTATATTTATTAAAATTTACTCTATCATTCTTACTTTGTTTGGGATTTTTCTCCTGTTGTATTCACTATTTATTACTCTTTACGTACTGCTTTAGACATTACCTCTAGGTTAAGCAAAACGGGGTTGTGCAAAGCCACCAGAGGGTTAAGTTCAGGTTGATTTAGTAACTTTTGCTGTTCACCTAGACAAGGACTGTGGTTGTTGCTTAATTGGAGCTTCCATCAGTCTCAACTAATAACCCAGTTTCTTACAGCATGTACACTTTTTCAATACTTAACCCACATTGTAATCAAGGGTACCAGTATCTTGCATTGGATCAAAATTCAGAATATTTTTCTACTTAAGGAATGTTGTGTACGCATCACATGATTCAGAAACACTCTGAGGTCTCACCCCAATCTTCCACTACGGAATTAATTCACTATTTTTGGGTTCCTTAGACACATGCAGTTCATTTATGCCTATTGTAAGTTATATGCAAAAAGAACACTTGATGGACAGAATGCAGAACAATGTCATACATTATTATTTAGCAATTTGTAGAGCGTGAACAGCTACCCCCAACGGGGGTGTCCCGGTGCTGGAAACATGTGAAGTCAGAGAGGGTCAGTCAGAAAAATTCTGCAAAGGCTAGATCAGAGAGAAGAGCCAGGTTTTAAGTTTCCTACGGAACACAGGCTCAGATGAAAGGAATCTGAGTTCCCCTGGAAGTGAGTTCCACAATCTGGAGGGGGCTACGGCAAAGGCCCTACCACCTGTATGAGCCAGACAGAAACGTGGACAAAACTTAAGGCGAAAATGGTTGGATCTAAGATCCTGTGTTGCAAGAGTCAGCCTGATTCTGTGCCTTAAGTATGCCGGGCCACGGCCGTTGAGAGCTCTGAAGACAAGGACCAAAGCCTTGAACTGAATGCAATATCTCACAGGGAACCAGTGTAGTTTGGCCAGATGAGGTGAAATCGAGTGGCGACAGGGAATGTCACAAATCAGCCGGGCCGCCGAATTCTGCACTGTTTGTGGACGGTTAATGAGATACGCAGGGGCACCGACAAACAAACTATTTGAGTAATCCAGATGGGACGTGATAAGGGCGTGCACTACAGTTCTGTGGGACTCAAAAGGCAAGAAAGGAATAATTTTTTTAATCATTCTGAGTTTTCCAAAACAGGATGATGAAACCTTGTTAATTTGAGTCTTGCAGGAGAGAGCTGTATCAAATTGAAAGCCCAGATTACGGGCAACTTGAACAGGCACCGGAGTAGGATTAAGTTGAGATGGCCACCAAATATTGGAGGGAATGATAGATTTCTGATTAAAAAATAAGACCTCCGTCTTGTCGGTATTTAATTTTAGATTGTTGTTGGACATCCATGAAGCGATGTTAACCAGACAGTGGCGAAAGCGGGCCAAAGAGCTGTCAGAGTGATCTTTAAAGGAAAACACAAGGTGAGTGTCGTCAGCATAAAAGATCACTCTGACGCCCCAAGATTCAACCAGTTCAGCCAATGGCCTTAGGTACACATTAAATAAGAGAGGACTAAGAGCAGATCCCTGCGGAACCCCCCATCTCAATGGTTTCTTTGTGGAAACAAAGGGTCCGAGGGAAACCTGTTGGAGCCTGCCTGTCAAGAAAGATTTCACCCAAGCCAGGGGAATTCCTCCAATGCCCACCTCATGAAGGCGATTCAGTAAAGTGTCATGTGAGATGGTATCGAATGCTGCGGATAGGTCGAGGAGGACCAGCATGGCCTCCTCTCCCCTATCCACACATTCGCGAATTGATTCCGACACTTCCAACAGAGCTGATTCTGTACTAAAATCAGGCCTGAATCCTGACTGGGTGTCATAAAGCAGGTGATTAGTTTCTAAATATTCAGACAGTTGCTCTTGTACCGCCTTCTCTAACACTTTTGCAGGCTTGGGGAGAAGTGAAATGGGGCGGTAATTGTTAAAGCATAATGGATCAGCACCTGTTTTTTTTTTTAAAATTGGTATGAACAGTGCCTGTTTCCACAAGGAGGGGAAAAGACCAGAATGCAAAGAAAAATTCCAGATTTCTAACAAGGGCTTAATCAGTAGTGGGGCTATATCATTCAAAATATGAGCTGGAGCTGGATCAAATGGAGAGCCCGATTTACACTTCAAAAACAAAGCCAAAGCGTGATCTTCCGTCAGTGTCTTAAATGAGGTGAACACTTCCGCACAGCTGGTGTCATAAGCTGGCGTTGCTGCTACGGGATTCTGCTGGATGTTTGCTGTGATATTCATCATTTTCTCGTAGAAAAAAATCAGACAGTCCCTACTAAGCAGTTGGCTCGGGATAATTGGGCAGGCCAGTGCAGAAGGGTTGGCAAAATCATTAACAATATTGAAAAGGGTCTTGGTGGAATTTTCTCCACTTTTAATTTTATCTGCAAAATACTCTTTCATGGCAGTACGTTTGAGTTTATGAAACTCTTTAAGAGGAGATCTATACCAGGCTTTAGCCGACGGGTCATATGCCCGGCGCCAAGTACGCTCCAGTTTTTTACATCTGCTTCTGTTTTCACGTAGCGTCAGTCTGAACCATGGGGCCGAAGGTTTAGATCTTAAAGAGGAAAGATTTTTCAAGGGGGCAATTTGTTCAATAGCAGCAGAGAGATCTTTATTAAGGGTGGATACGCATTATTTAAGATCATCAACGGGTGAAACAAAGGTACTCCTAAACCTTTGTTCCAGAGCTGTGCAGGTGACTTTATGCCATTTTCTACCCTTTCCTCTGCAAGTAGATTCCATCCTGGGTGGCTTAGATATGGACACCACAAACGGAATCAAGTAGTGATCGACCAAGTAAGAGGCATAGAAGGGAAAACTTTAAGGTCAGGCAGATTGGAGAAAATCAGGTCAAGGGTATGTCCTGCAGAATGGGTAGGACCACTCACCCATTGGGGTAGATTTAGGCCTTGAATGGCGTCAAGAAGACGTTTTTTGGCACGTGTACAGTCATGCAAATCAACACGATGGTTAAAATCCCCTATAACAATAAACATAACAATAAAATCAGGGTGCTTAAGAGAGAGATCAGCGATGGCGGCCATAAGCGAGGTCAATGCAGGCTGAGGGGTGTTCGGGGGATTATACACCCGCGTGCCAGAAAATATGGCAGCAGATGACTTGGAAATAGAAAAATAGAGTGCCTCTATAGGCCCTAGATTTGCAATTTTCCTAGAAGTGATAGTTAGATGATTCCGTAGAATTACGGCAACACCACCGCCAGGTTTCGATCCCTCGCGGCTAATTCCTATAAGGCGGTAGCCCGGGGGTGTAGCCAAGGCAATATCTGGATTAGAGGTGTCCTTAATCCATGTCTCAGTGAGAAAAAGTAAATCCCAGGACGTTGATGATAGCAGCAGCCATATATCGCTTGAGTGGCACGGTAGAGAGCGGCAATTCAATAAACCGGCTGTGTAGGATCGTGTAGAAGTGGGGGAGGGCTTTGTGGCGGAAGAAGAAAGTATTTTATTAATGGTTAAAGCAAAAGTACATTGATTACATTTAAAATGGGTGCAGCAAGGAGAGGCCAAATTGCACCGTGTCTGGGGAATGCAGACTCCCTTGTTCCATGCCATCAGCTGAGATATGGACCAAGATTGATTTCGAGTGGAAAGGGGTCTGGCAGCATGGCTGGCCCTAGGCACGGAGCTGGTGCGGACGGGCGCAGACGGGCTCGCCTTTGGCGCGTCCACTGCGTTTCCGATGCCAAAGAACCATATATGCTTGTGGGGCGGGAGGGGTCGAGCACTAGACCGCTCGCCGGCTCCTCGCCTCACACAAGATGGGGCCCAAAGTAGTTGATCCCAAGCAGTCCCTAGTCGTCTGCAATGGGGGCTACAGCACTTCAAGGGGGCGATGCAAATTCCCAGCAGGTGGATGCAAGCGCAAACAGCGCAAAAAAGTGGGTTTTAAAATTTTAGCAAAGGCAAATGAAAAACGAGTACAAATGTAATTACAGGTTAAAATAAAGTAAACAAATCACGATCTCATCACACACCAGCACAGAGTCCCGGCTTCCGCCTCAGGACCTTCACATTCAGCTGTAAAAAGAGTAAGAGTGCCATTCACCCCAGTACAGAGATCTGGGCCTAAATCCATCGATTAGTTTGCTCACCATGCCATTCCAGTCTGAAACCACCCATATGCAAATCAGTCTTGACCATGCACCCTATGGGAACAGTCCTGCCTGAACTGCCAGGCCAGGTCCTCCCTGTACTGGAAACAAGCATCCTAGGACCGATTTCAGGGTTTCACCCTTCATCAGCCAGGATATCATACCTCCAGTGGCATGGAGCGCACAGGACGTCTGGGAATACCCGTCCCACTTAGGGCGAAAAGTGTAACTGCAACACATGATGGACGGAATGCTGAATGATTCAAACATTCTCCCTCAGTCAAGAGCTCTGGGTTAAAGCCATTGTTCTTTTGCCCACTAAGCCACCCCTGTTTAGAACCAGCCATATGCATTTGTGAGGTTTCAAAAATATGCTAATGTATTATAAACAAAGGATTCAAAACTTACTCTTAGCAAAGCATTTAAAGTGGATATTGTAGCTCTTTAATGATATATTATAGTAGTCCTCAAGCATAGATAATCAACTTCTTAGAGTTTTTGACTGTGTATTCTTGTGGCTGCAATCAGCTTGGTGGATGCAGGCTTAGCATGGCAATGAGAAAAATTCATCAGTGCTGAAGCAGTGGATTCAACCATTTAGATAACATATAAACAAGTAGAAGAATATAAAGCTGGGACGAAGATTCAGGGCAAGAGTGGGAGAGCTAGTTAAATTGTTCAATGGGACGTCATATCTATTTTTATACCAATTTCAAGTTACAGTTTTCTCATTGATTGCATTATTTGAATAAGGAAAGAGGCTAATCCTAATGTTGATCACAATATAACCAGTCTAAGACACAGGATGAGTTATGGTCTCAGTAGGAAGGAAAATGATGATCCTTCTGATGACTGATGTAAAATGCATTGTAATAGTTGATGAGACCAGTAGCAGAATAAAGAATCAACCTGCTATCAGTTGAAGTAACCAACAACACACTTGCGGTTAGTTATGTCCAACGACAAGAAATCAATAACTATCTGAAAAAAAATATTTGTTATCTTGGGCAGTACACAATCAAAAGTGTAAGCGCACATTTGGAATGAAGGGACTGAAAGATCTGTAAAAGTTCACAAACAGCAACACAACTAGCAAGGCAGTCAATGGGGCTATCAGCTTCAAACATGCATGCATTAACAGGGACAGAATCTGCGGTGTCAAAGGAAGATGCTAGGATGTGATCAGAAAAGAAATTCAAATATGTATCTCTATTACTATGCAGACAATGTGTAACACACATTTGCTACAGGAGGAAGTACAACTTTACATGTCTCAGTAAATCAAAAACAGAAATCCTGAGCTTGAGTAGCCACCACATCCGGGAAATTACCTTCAACTCCCCAGCAGAGCTGGACACTGTTCCGCACTAGTTTAGATGTATCGTTCATTCAAACTTTCTCCTTTGATCTCCATATATTCATTTTTATGAAGTAAATTGTCTCTTGATGGGTTTTAGACAGATCCTCCAATTACTCCTACCGAAACTTAAGATAAATTTGACTAGAACACTAATCCTACCATGCCTGTATTTAAAACCAAGCGGCATGAATGTTGGAATTGAAAAAGATAGGGACAGTTAACTCCTCCTTCAAGACAATTTCATTGGTTCTCAACTTCTTTTTTTTGTTTTTCTTTCTTTTTTTTTTTTTCAAGCAATACAGGATTAATTCAATAATAATAACCAATCAAATCAGAGAATTATACAGCCAAAATAATGCCCTGACTACCATCAGTAAGCGCAGAATAAATCCCAGTCGAGTTTATCAGAAAGTAAATGCAGTGACAGATTATAATTATCAAATCAGCTCCCCCTGAATCCATTGCCGAATTGGGTCCCAGATCTTCATTCTCAGCGATCTTTTCTTTTTACCTTTTGTACTATATATGGCTGTCTCTATATTATATGCAGCTAATAAACATGCTCTCCATGCTTCGAATGGAGGGGGGGAAGAGCTAATCCATTCTTGAGTAATACATGCTCTCAATATAGCCATAGATATGAATATGAGACCTTTGTGCCCCTCTAGTAGGACTTCAGAGGTTACTCCAATTAAGACATGTTCCCCCGTTAACTTGAGGGAATACCCTAACACTGTAGTCAAAAAGGTCTGAATTGCCTCTATAAAGGGGACTAACAACGGACATACAAAAAACATATGCAGCGAATCAGCAGCGTGATACCCTGCCCACCGTTGCACCCCATTTTGAAATTTTTAACGGTGTATAATATAGGTCATAAAGAGCCATGTAGTGCTGTGTACGGGCTCTGCCAGTGACTAACACAGTGTTAGCTAGTGTAATTGATTCTTCTAGGCAAATATTTGCCACCCCTAACTTCTCTGCCCATCCTGCGGCGTGGAATTCTAAATCGTCAGGGCATAGAGTCAGAAGAGCTCTATAATAATATCCAATCCTTTTTTTGGTGAACAGGTCATCAATCAATGAAATCCTGGTAATATCTGAGACTTCCACAGGTGACAGGGAGTTAAAAAAAGCTATGTATCTGTAGATATTTAAAATGGTCCTGATTTGAGAGATTATATCTGGTTGTAAGCTCCAGGAAAGTAAGTAGCCGGTTATTCTGCCATAGATCATTCGCCCCTTGTATTCCTTTATTTCGCCAACGACCATTGCCAGATCTTGAAACACAGATGGAAATATTTTTTGGGCAGTAAAGGGTGTATATATTGAGAGTTTCCTGATTCCCAAAAGTTGCCTAACTATCTTCCAAACTCGAAAGGCTGCTTTCAGCGTCTTAAATTTTGTTTTTTTTATAATAACTTGGCTCTATATTTTTTAGGAAGCATCCACGACATTCTTTGCCCATTATAAGTTCATAGATGGAGGGAGATTGACTCTGTGGGATCCTTACTTTTTCACCAATAATCAAAGGGGAAATGAACTGTAAAACAGACGCAACATAATAATACAAGAAGTACGGGATAACCCACCCCCCCTAGATTTGGGTAGAACCATCTTTTTATATGATCTACGAGGTTTTTTATAGCTCCATATGAACTTAGATGTCATCCTTTCCAATTGCTTAAAGAACATCGGGGGGAACTCAAGTGGAATAGAGCCACTTAGGGAGTATTGTCATTTTCAATACATTATTTCGGCCAAATAGGGATAAATGAAAATGATCAATCCGTTCAAGTGTAGCATTTGCTTTTTGAAAAATCGAGTTAAAATTCATAGCTGGAATATATGATATAGAAGAGGTAATTTTAATACCCATATACGTCGCTACCGAAACCACTGGGATCGATGAAGGGGGTGTCTGGCCTACAAATAAGTTTTGAGTCTTGGCTATATTCAACTTGTAGCCGGAGAATGCCCCAAAGCGAGCAGCAAGATCTTCTATTACTGGCAAGGCTTCCTGAAGACTGGTTGTAAGCACCACTCTGTCGTCAGCGTATGCAAGCGCCCTATAATTTGTATTCGCTACTATGACCGGTGGGATCCCCGGTGCTGAGTTCAGTTTATTTAAAAATATGTCTAAATACAACGCAAACAAAAGTGGAGAAGCAGGGCAACCCTGGGGGGTGCCTCTAGAGATGGAAAAAGAATCAGATTTTTTTTAACCCAATTTTATGCAGGATGTAGGTGATGCATATAGCGCTTTTATGGCCGAAATGATCCGGGGGCCAAAACCTTTAATTGCCAGCATCTCCCACAGATATGGCCAGGCTACCCTGTCGAATGCCTTCTCGGCATCCAACAGGGTAATACCAAGGTCACTGCTCATCGCCTCAGCTCTGTCCATTAAGGTAATTACACGCCTAACGTGACATGAAGTGTCCCGACCAGGAATAAAGCCATGTTGCACCGGCGAGACTATTGTAGAGATTACCCCTGATATTCGAGAAGATCTTGCTATCCGCATTTATAAGCGAAATCGGTCTAAACGACGAGGGAAGAAGAGGGGGTTTGTCTTTCTTTAAGAACGCCATTATTATAGAATGACTCCATGAGGGAAGTGCTACCGCATTTTGTGCTTCTACACATGTTTGCAATAAATCTTGTTTTAAGAGAGCTCTAAAATCTCTATAAAATTCTAAGGGTATACCATCTGGCCCCGTAGCTTTCCCGGTAGCCAGAGAAAGAATAGCCATTTCTATTTCCTCCCATGAAATTTCAGCCTCTAAAGCTATAGCTTGAGTATTGGTTAGTTTTGAAATATTATCCTACCCGCAAAAATTTAGTAATGTCTCTGAAGAATATAAAATATCTGCCTCCATGTAAAGTTTACTATAAAATAAGCGAAATATCTTCAGGTTGACTATAAATCTGACCCAAATCATCCTGAATCTCCTTAACATTATTGAATGTTTCCTGCTGTCTGAGTCTCTTAGCCAATATCCTTCCTGTCGTTTCCCCATCTCATAAATTTGTGACCGAGATACTGCAACCTGTTCAGCAAGTTTCCTTGCAAAAATCTCATACAGCCTGGACTTATGAATAGCGAATCTTGATTTAATATGCTCCGTATCTTGAGCTGTGCTAATAGCAGATATTAATTTAGCTTCCCACTCTTGTACTGCCCTGTAGTTGGTTGCAAGTTTAGCTCGGGAGGACCTTTGTTTATTAATAGAGTAGGACAAAGTTTCTCCCCGGACTGCAGCCTTAAAAGAGTCCCAGACCATTTGGGTAGTAGCTGTACAGCGATTAACATCAAAGAATTCCTTAATCCATGTGGACATATGTTCAATATACAAAGAGTCTGCCAAAAGTTTACGTTCGAATGTCCAAGAATTTCTCTCACGGGGTATACCATAACCATATTTGATCTCTATTATTATAGGATTATGGTCCGAGATTATTCTCGGAAAAATCTCAAAAATGATATTGTTTAATAATGTCATGGGGGTAAAAAAATAATCTAAATGTACCATCTTCTGATGTGGGGCAGAGTAGTATGTATATCCAGGTGACCCATCTCTCGAAATAAAGCCTACATCCACCAACCCAAACTCTGTAACTAAGCTTTTCAGTGCCTTATAGGTCTTACTCTTGAGGCCAGTATAACGATTTTCTGAGGTTAAATCAAAGTCTCTATCTATATGAATATTAAAATCCCCACACAATACTAAAGTAGTAGGCCATCCTGCAAGTTCTACACTTAAGAAGTTAAGGAGGTCGGAGTCATCAACATTTGGGCCATAAATTGAACAGATAGTTAAGGGTTTGCCGTCAATGTATAATTCTAGTATGACCCACCTTCCATACTGATCAGTTTTGATACGGTTGCAGGACCCTAGCCCTTTTCTAATAAGTACTGCCACTCCCCTAGTAGTGGTTCCTTGGCTAGTACACCCCACGAGGCACATACCCAGATCATTAAACCATTTTCTATTATTCCAACTCAGATGCGTTTCTTGTAGACACAAGATATCAATTTTCATACTGAGAATAATTTGGGCACACATACCCCTTTTTTGCTTGTTATTCAACCCACAGATATTCCAGGAACATATCCTTAATTTATCCATTTACTTTTGTATTATTTTCTGTTTTTGTTCTCCCCCCATCATATATGTCACAATTTTGTTTAACCGCCCCTACTTTATCCAGAATTGAAACATAAAGCATATCATCGTCATCTAATTTAGAATCACTGTAGCAAATTACATTAATCCTGTCCTTGCTTGCCCCTCCACCACACCCCACCCTCCCCCTGGCCTGCCTTCCCACCCTTACCACCAACACCAACCCCTCCCCAGAAAGCAAAGGGACTGATCAGTCCCTAAAAGTGATGGTCTGAGAAGCATATTGCGTCTCGCTGTGCGTTCTCATCTGCGTAGCACCTATCTAGTTGAAAAAAAAAAGAAAGAAAGAGAAAAAGGGCCTACCCCTTAGAGACTGAAAATTAAGAATCCTAACAACTCAATAGGTGCGTTATAGTCCCGGTATTTTCAGTTTTTCAGTCACTCAGTAGATAGAAAAGAAGTTCTCAACTTCAATGTACTTTTTGCAAATCATTTGGCAGGCTGATCTCTATCTACCTTCATAATTGAAAACCTCACTCAAAACTGACGCGTAATTATTGTGAACAAAAACGTAGCAAAATAGGGACTAGCAGTGGTAAAAAGAAAACATACAAATAGGGCAAGAATAATCTCTTTGAGGCTAGCTAGCATCAGATTCTGTGCAAATGGTCAAAGTCTGCAGAGAGATGCAAAGGTTTGAGCCCTGTTGGCTGGCCAGCGTTTTTGCCCATCTACAGTTTATAAAGAACCACTCACTGCAATTTCTTTGAAGCAATACCTAGTCATAACCCTATCTGATGAAATACAAAGGGGCAGATTTACAAGCCCCTTGCGCTGCCAGTGCGTCTCTGTTTTGTGATGCACCGGCAGCGTATTTGTTTACCCCATATTTACAAGGACAGGAAAACCCACCCTACATGGCTTTTCCTGTCCTTGTAAATACTGTCCCTTTACACGCACCACTTTGCGTGAAAGGGGCATTCCATAGGTGTTGCTGTGGGTGTTCCCATGCAACACCCATGGAACCAGACACAATTCCAGATTTACAAGAAATGGTAAATCTGGAAATGCGTCTGAATGCTATACCTCCCCAGGGGAGGCGTAGGGAGTCGCAAGGACGAGAAATGTATTAATTCCTCCTCGTTTATTTTAATCTTTCTATGTGTGCTGCATTCTGCAACACACGTAGAAGGAGGAAATCACCTCTAAGGATTGTTTATGTACAGGAAGGTGTCCCTTCCTGCACATAAACAATCCTTTAAATAAAGACGTTTTACAAGTTCCATGTGTGCTAATGAAGCACACATAGAAGTTGCAATACGCCATTTTTGATTGTTTACGTGAATTGAATTGAATTGAAAAGCAATTTGTATTGCGCAACTAAAACCCGAAGGTATCAAGGCGCCTACCAAAACAGATTAAAAGAAAGGCAGAGCACAACTATAGATATTTCTGCACAAAGAGATGGATTTTCAAAGCATTTCTAAAAAGCTGAAGGGTGGGAAGGGACCTTAGTTCCAGTGGGAGGGCGTTCCACCACTTAGGTGCCAGATTGGAGAAGGCTTTACCACCCCATCTGGTTCTCCGAATACGAGGGACTGAAAGAAGGAGTCTGTTAGAGGAATGAAGGTTCCTACCGGGGCTGTAGCGAGACAGAATGGATTCAATTCCGGTGGTGCTGCTTTTTGCTAAGGCCCTGTAGATTATGCACATGGTCTTGAACATTATACGGTCCTCTATAGGAAGCCAGTGAAGTGATTTTCTGGCATAGGTAGCCGAGGTGCGCCGGGGTAGATCAAGAACAAACCTAGCTGCTGCATTCTGGACCACCTGCAAGCGCTGCAGCAGGCTTTTATTCAGTCCCGCATAAAGCGCATTGCAGTAGTCCAGCCGTGCACCAACCAGGGCAACTACCAGTTGTTTCCTTGCCGGCTGTGAGAGGTAGTGCCTGATCTTCCTAAGTATGTGAATGATACCCCAACAGGTAGCTACAGTTATGTTAACCTGTTGGCACATACTGAGGGTGGGATCTATCACGACCCCAAGGTTTTTAGCGGAAGAGGCAGGAACAGGACAAGCTCCCAATGAGTCTGGCCACCAATCGGCTGACCATATCTCCTCCTTTCCTTCGAACACCATCACCTCAGTCTTCTCCCCATTCAGTTTCAACGAATTGTAAATCATCCATTGACTGACTGCCTCCATACAAGATCTAAAATTGGAGGCAGTCGAGGTAACTGACTGGGAGAGAGAGACGAGGATCTGCGTGTCATCCGCGTATGATACTACCTCCATCCCGAACGATCTGATTAGTCTGGCAAGGGGGGTCACATAAATGTTAAAGAGGGTCAGACTTAATGCCGACCCCTGGGGGACCCCACATTGCACAGACAGGGATGGAGATAGAAATTTGCCCAGCATGACTCTTTGCTCTCTTTGATCGAGGAAAGAGGTGAGTAACCTCAGGGCCGCCCACTGAACCCCGATCTCCCTCAGACGAGATGTTAAGACTGAGGGAGAAAGGGTGTCGAAGGCCGCCGTAAGGTCTAGGAGGATCAGGAGGGAGGTCTGTCCCCCATCCACACGTGTGCGGATATTGTCCGGCACTATGGTCAGGGCAGACTCGGTGCTGTGCTCCCTCCTGAAACTGTGCTGGGAGAGATCCAGACAACCCGAGCTTTCCACGAAGGCAGCGAGATGTTTATTTAGATGTGTTTCTAACATCTTCGCAGGGGCCGGGAGCAGTGAGATGGGGCGAAAGTTCTTTAATACCCCCGGATCAAGAGAAGGTTTCTTGAGTAAAGGTTTTACTACAGCACTTTTCCACTGCTGAGGAAAAATACCATCCCTCATGGCCCTGTTCATGATGTCAACAAGGGGGGGCAGGAGGGATTCTCTACACTGCTTCAGGATCTTGAGCGGGCAAGCATCTAGAGGGGAGCCGGATTTGGTAATATTAAGGAGAGTCTCTAAATCCTGTAAAGAGAGAGGAGGGAAAAATTCAAAATTTCCCGACGAGAGTTTCTCCAAGGGAACAGGGTCCAAATCAGAGGGGCAGAGGGCTCAGTGGTAAAAGATCTCTGCAATTCCAAGGCGGTATAAATGTCCGAGATTTTGGTCTGGAAAAAAGAGGCAAGACTATCACAAAGCTCCTGTGATGCAGTAACCGGGTCCGGGGTCTGGAGGGTTATGAGGGAATCCACTATCCTAAACAGCTCTTTAGGAGAGGAGAGAGAGGTGGTGAGAGCCGTAAAGTATTCTTGTTTAGTTCTTATTACTTCCAACTTATACTTCCTTATCAGGATCTTATGGGCTTCCTTGTCCCTTAGATCCCAGCTGGTGTGCCAGAGACGCTCCCGTCTTCTAGCTTCCTGTCTGAGGAGTCTTAGGTGCTCCAAGAACCATGGGGCAGATGGTCTTTTCCTGGCTGAGTAACACAGCCGGATGGGGGCCAGTTCTTCCAGAGCCTCGGTAACGGTCTTTTCATATTGTAAGACCGCCGACAAGACATTGTCCTCCTGGGATGTGGACAGGCTAGCTGTCCAGGGAGCGAAGCAACTTTCCGTGATGTTCTTAAAATTCCTACGTGATTCCATTTTGCTCTGATTTTTTCTGGTTCTATCCGAGATCGGACAGGACACATTGAAAGGAACGGCTAGGTGATCTGACCATGAGAGGAAAAAGGGGTCTTTTACCGTCAACCTCCGATCATTAGAAAAAATCCCGTTGAGCGTATGACCCGCTCGATGGGTGGCCCTTTTCACCAATTGGGTGAGTCCACAGGCAGACATAACATCCAGCAGGGAGAGAGTGTCATGGGTCTCAAGCAGCTCCAGATGAAAATTAAAATCTCCCAAAACCGTAAGGTTGTCACGACCAAAATAGGGTTCTAGGACATGGAGCAGCTGCTGTCCAAAATCTGCTCTGGGGCCTGGCGGATGGTAGACCAGGATCCCATTAAATGCAAAGTTATGGAAGCCTGTCAGAGAAAAATATAAGACTTGAAATGTATCCTTGGGGTCAGAGACTGGTAGAATATGGCAGTGGAAGCTATCCTTATAGAGAATCGCTAACCCACCGCCTACTCATCCCATTCTGTCCTGTCGTGCCAGGCAGTACCCTTCTGGGACTGCTTCAACAAGGTCAGGACCCGAGGAGTCCTTTGCCCACGTTTCCGTGACAAAGACCCACGAAGGTTTCCTGTCGAGTACCAGCTCCTTGAAGGCAATGTTGTTTTTAATAAGCGAGCGAGCATTGATAAGAATGCAATCTTCTCTCAACGCTCTGACTCCTAGGTCAGCATGGGGTTCTAATAAATGAGAAGAAGGAGGTAGGCTAGAGCCCCCAGGGCCTGTCGGAAAGCAACCGCAATGTGGCGATAGTAGGAGATCATCCGGAGAACTTTTGTGAAAACACGCAAGTACCGGCGGTTTAAGCTTCAACACCTCCTGTAGCGAATACTTACAGAGCGGAAGGCCAGCCTCATCCTGACCAGCCGTCCGGCCGTCCTACCCGTCCTCAGCGCGGACGGGCGCAGACGTGCTGGACTCTGGCGTGACTCCGGCGTCACTGCGGCGCACACGCAGCGCGCACACGCTGCGCGCCATGAATCCGGTTTATGTAGGGCTTTAGCGAGTCCACCTGACTGCTAGAGCGCGGAGTAGTGCAGCGCTTCCCCAAACCCACACAAGATGGTGCCCACCAATTTCCAAGCGCGAGGGTCAGGGCCGCCTGAATGGTGGTGAGGGCACAATTACAGTGCGGCAATGCGGACGGTGAGTAAAACCAGGGGATAACTGTGAGCTAAAATAATACTGAAAGGAAAGACAAAATGGGAAGTTAAAAGCGCTAATGCGTCTTAGTGCGAGCGCAATGCCTAGTTGTACGAAGCCACAAGATACGCTCCTACCTCAAGCCTGTTTTATAGAAGATGCCAGGAACTGCCTCTAGCCAGTCCACCTGACTGCTAGAGCGCGGAGTAGTGCAGCGCTTCCCCAAACCCACCCAAGATGGCGCCCACCAATTTCCAAGCGCGAGGGTCAGGGCCGCCTGAATGGTGGTGAGGGCACAATTACAGTGCGGCAATGCGGACGGTGAGTAAAACTAGGGGATAACTGTGAGATAAAGTAATACTGAAAGGAAAGACAAAACGGGAAGTTAAAAGCGCTAATGCGTCTTAGTGCGAGCGCAATGCCTAGTTGTACGAAGCCACAACCCTTCCTGCACATAAACAATCATGCCTGTGACGCAGTCCTCCTTGTAACATGGTGCAAGGGTGTATGCCTCGGCTCATGGCAGCATTTTGTGCACCAGCACAGGGGGAAGCACAGAGATGCAACATATTGTTGTAAATATGTTGCATCCTTGTGCTTCCAAACTAACGTGGCGTAGCAAAATGACTTGCTGCACCGCGCTGCGTTTGTTTATTGTAAATCTGCCCCTCAGTATTAAGATTTCTCGTGGATAGCAAGCCAGTGTGCCAGCAAAATCTTAACCATTTAAGCAAGAGCCAGAAGACAGAAAATGGGATACTAGATGACTGAACCCATTGCATCATTGTGAACCTTATTCAAGTGGGACAAACAAACTCCATATTTCACTTACAAGAAAACAACTCAAAAGGCATGAGAAGCATTTAGGGCCCGATGTAGGTAGCCAAATACCGGTCGGTAACGGCCGGAATTCGGTAATTCCGGCCATTACCGACCGGTAAAAGAGAATCGAGATGTAAGAGACGGAAAAGGTACCGAATCGGTAAATACCTGTCGGTAAAACACCGAATCGGTGGCATCCGATTCGGATTTCACCGAATTCATATTTTCCGAATCGGAAAACAAAAATCTGTAAAATTCCGATTCGGAAATCACCGAATGCACATTTACCGACTCGGTAAATAACAAGTGGTAAAAAATGCCTATTGAGATGTAGCAAAAACTAAAAATACCGATTTCCATGGAATTCGGTATTTAAGAATCGGTAATTACCATGGACTGGGAGCAGGTGGAAACCAGGAACAGGATATAAAAGTAGGACCCAAAATGCAACAGTGCAACCACAATGGCGGCATTGTACGTAATAGCCAGGCGTCTACGGATACAGGCAGCAGGACAGAGGGTCTGGCTAAGGGAGGAGCAGCTATATAGACAGAGGATCACCCTCTTCCAATTGACAGAAGCTGAAATGCTGCAAAGGTACAGACTGCACCCCAGGACCATCCTTGACTTGATTGCGGACCTCCAGCCATATTTGGAACACCCAACCCCAAGAGCACATGCAATCCCACCACATGTGCAGGTGCTGTGCTGCCTGCACCTCCTCGCCTCTGGTAGCTACCAGCACGTCATAGCCGCTGTCGGTGGTGTGTCTCAGAGCAGCCTATCAAGGATTTTCAGGAAATTCTTAAACGCCATGATGGACAGGATGGAGCACTACATAGAGTTCCCTGAGACCCTGGCAGAACTCGCTCGGACCAATACCGAGTTCTATCAACTCACCCAGTTTCCGCACATCATAGGCTGCGTCGATGGGACACACATCCCACTATGCCCACCTGCAGCCACGGAAGATATTTACAGAAACCGGAAATCCACACATTCACTCAATGTGCAGGTCATCTGCAACGCTGGCAACATAATAACGGATATTGTAGCAAAATATCCTGGGTGCAGCCATGACTCCTACATATTCACCAACAGTGGGATTTATAGACGCCTTGTGGCTGACGACTTAGGTGATGGATACCTGCTGGGTAAGTATGTGCAAGACACCATGATAGTCCATGCTGTAGGAAACATTGAGAGTATGTGACTAATAAAATTCTCATTACCCACCTAGGTGACAGTGCATATGCCCTACGGTCATTTGTACTCACCCCGTACCTGAACCCATCCAACAAGAGAGAAAGGAGATACAACATGGCACACCGAAGAACACGTAGCGTTGTTGAACGCTCATTCGGACTACTGAAAAGCAGATTCAGGTGCCTCCATAAGAGTGGGGGTGCACGCCAATATACACCAATTATCTGTTGCAAGATAATAGCTACCTGCGCCATGCTGCACAATCTTGCAACAAAGGAGGGCACAGACATCGAAATAACCTATCATGAGGACATAGATGACGTGCCTGAACAAGGCGATTACGCAGCAGCAGGAGCAGCACCTGCAACAGATGGAAGACTGCGACGCGCAGAAATAACCAATAGATACTTTTGAATCACAGAAGACAGACAGGCATGTCCATGCTTTGTAACACTAACTTTAATGTGCACAACTGCACTATTCTAGATCACAAAAAAACAAAAATAAATTCACCATGCACACTGGGTTGCCAAAGTTGAATTCACTATGAGCAGTCCCTTTAATGTTACATTCTCTCAATGCTTGCGCTTGCGTGTGTTGTGGAGTGAGCCACGGGGCTGGGGTTCAACCTGCGCAGTGGGAACTGTGCCATCAGCATTGAGTCTGCTGCTCCGACGAATGTCCTGCACTGGTGTGCTTGCCTCACTCCTGCTTGTGGACTCTTCCGTGTCCAGTACACACGTACCCCCAGCAGTGACTGTCTGCTGTGTCAGCAATACCTCCATGGCAGAGGTCACCCTCCTCATCCCCCTGGACATGTCACTGCAGCAGTGAACAATTTTACTCTGCATGGTCACAGACCGGTGGCATAGCAGTGTATTAGAGGTAGCCAGACGGTCAATGGACTGACTCAGCTCCTGTACCTTGCGCCTGTACCTGCGCCTTTCCTGGTGGTCAGTCTCCAGAGTGTCACAGAGGGTGCCCATGCGCGCTCCCATGTCCCTCACCCCCTCTGCCATGGACTCAATTCCTTTTCCCATTGACTCCATTCCTTTGCCCATTGACTCCATTCCTCTGCCCATGGCCTCCATTCCCTTCGCCATGGCACCTATCCCCCGATCGATGTCAGACATCCTTTTGTTAAGGATGCGCACCTGTCTATGCATGGCCAGGATCCCCTTTGCCTGTATGCGTTGCACCCTCACCATTGTGTCTTCCAGGCCGGCAAATACGCCCTGCTCATACTGCCCCTCATCCTGCTGACGTGCCCTACGGCCACGGTCTCTTTCACCGCCGCTCCCCATTGACCCCTGTTGGCCTGCGTTGCTAGCCGGTGGTGGTGTGCTTGGTCTGGGTGCCTGCAGCACTTCCTCATCAGAGCTGTCCATTATGTGCAATGGCAGTACGTCCTGCCTCCTTGGCCTCACAAGCACTGGGTAACCGGAGCTCGGTGTTGTGGCACCTGCAGGTGGTGCTGCTGGCTGTGTCTCGAAAAGGAGGGGTGACAGTGCCTGTGCATTGGCGTCTTCCTCTGTTGGTGTGGGTGCTTGCGTGGTCTCCGTGTCCTCATGGACAGTGCTAGGTCCTGCAGTGTCTGTGCTTTTTTCTGTCTGTGCCATTGTTGGTGCTCTTGTCTCTCCTCCCTGCGCTGCTCTGCGCGATGTCTCTCCTGTGGAGAGACATGGAAAATGATCAGATGTGTGTTCTCATCACACATATTCCTGCTACACATTAATCTGTCACTCAACTGGTTGTGTTTGGTGTGTGTGAAATGGCATGCTGTGTTCATTATTGGCAGCTTTTATGTTTATGTCTACGCCTACAACTACCATGATGCATTGCTGCTGACTACTGTGATGTGTACTGGATTGTGAGTGATTCACCTACATTGGGGAAGGGGACAGGGAATGTGTGGGGTGCATTGACATGCATCTTACCTTTCTTCCTTGCAGCTCTGTCTGTGCTATCTGCATCCCCGATCCCATGTATGCTCTCTGACTCCATGGTGGATTCAACAAGCTGCTCCAATTCAGTCAGGCGTGGTGCACGGTTACTCCCCCCACCTGTGAGTCCTGATTCCTTCCTCTGGCTGGCAAGCTTCTTTTTGGTGGTGATCCTCAGATCATACCACCTTTTTTTCATGTCATCTATTCCACGGTGAGTCACTCCCAGCGCATTCACCTTGCTCTGTATTTCCAGCCAGGTGCTCCTCTTGATGGACTCTGGTACTTGCTGTGAATGCCTCCCAAACAGCTGACTGTAGTGCTGCACGACCTCCTCCACCAGCACCTGGAGCTCTGTGGGGCTGAATTTTATTTTTCTCTTCCTGTCACCTCCATCCTTCTGTGCCTCCTGGCCCTCCATGTGTTTGCTGTGCTGGGCTCAGTGCAGCCTGCTCCTCTCTCTCACCTCCTGCTCTTTCTCTGCTGTTCTGTTGCTCTGAACCAGCATGGGTGTGGCCTGCTACAGGTACTGGGGTGTGGTACTTGCTTCTGATTGGTTGGATACCCTGAGGCTTTGTTGTTGGGTGTGGTGGGTCTCCCTGATTGGTTCACTGTGCTCACATGTCAGTTTTCGAATTTTCCAGAGCGGATTTTACCGAATCGGTAAATACCGATTCGGTATTGTCCGATTCGGTATTCTCCGATTCGGTAACTCCCATTCATTCCTATGGGACTGTCGGTCCATTGGAGTGTATGGGTGTTACCGAATCGGAGTTTTCCGAATCGGACAATACCGGTTCGGTATTTACCGATTTTGGATACTGATTGGTACCGAATCGGTATTGTTTTCCGACTTTTTACCTACATTGCGTTTTCCGGTTCAGAAATACCGATTCGGTATCGTTCGGTATTTATCAAGCGGTAAAAAAAAATTACCTACATCGGGCCCTCAGAGTGCCTGCCACAGCCTGGACAACTGTCAAGCAAAAGGCTCGACAAACTGAGGTGTCATAAAGAAACCCAGATTTTAAAAGACATGAGAAGCAAACAAACTTATAATTCGGCGTGTAGTTGATTTATAGACTGTTAGGGGAGGCAAAATATCAAACAACAGCAAAGCTTTCACCGAAAGGGTTAGCATCCTCTAATTCATTGTTGGTAAGAAAGGTGGCTTTGGCAAGAAATAGGCAAGCCGTGTAACATCTAAGGGCCATATATATGAAGACAATTTTGCAATCGCAAACGCTAAAATTCGCCGAATTTCGCCGTTTGCTATCGCAAATCAGCAAGGTCCAATCCATGACAAAAAACAACCCTTGCAAAATAAGGAATTGCAAATTTTGCAATTGCCTATTTTGCGATTGCATTTAAGGAATAGCACAGTGCGATTCCTTAAAAGCAATGTAAGAAGCACAGAAAAAGTGCAATTTGGACTTAAGGAATCGCAAATTACCACCAACTTAAAGTTGATGGTAATTTGGGATTTCTTTGAAAAATGTACTTTTTCGCATTTTTCAAAGTGCCATGTATGAAGAGTATGAAGAGTACTTTTATAGCGCCTAGCTACCTGGAGGCCTCGTAGCGCTTATAGAAAGAAAGGAAGGCACATACAGATTTCTAGTCCTAAAAGGACAATCCAAATAGGTGAGTTTTTAAATGCTTGCGAAAGGTCTTCAGATTGCGGTTCTCTCGCACAGCTTGCGGGAGAGAATTCCACAACTTGGCAACAAGTGAATGAAAAAGAGCGTCCTCCCCATCTAGTCTTCCTGATTTTCTTTATGGTCGCCAGGTTTAGGGTGCAGGAACGAAGGGATCTCGATGGTAGATAGGGCGTTACTAAAGAATGGACGATGGCAGGGCCCGTTTTCCACATGGCTTTATGGGCTATGCACATCGCCTTAAATTGTATCCTAGCACCCATGGGTAGCCATTGTGACTCACATACATGCCCTTAGGGCATGTATGTGCATCACATCTGCACCTATGCTCATTTCAGGGGTACAACAGGGTTTCCTTATGACACCCTGGCACCCTTGAATTTGCGATCTCAGTTTGCGATTGTCTAAATGGAATCGCAAATTGAGAATGTCTTCTCATTCATTCCAATGGGAGGCCCATAGGAATGAATGGGGAGGTATTACTAAATTGCGAATCGCAATTTAAGATTCGCAATTAAGGAATATGTAGGATTCGCAAAATGTATTGCAAATCCTACATACATAGCGTTTTGTGATTCTCAAATAGTGATTTGCAAAAAATCGCTATTTTGAGAATCGCAAAGTGACATTTTCATACATATGGCCCTTAGTTATTTTCTCATTTCTATGTGGGAGTTTACAGTTTATGATCTGCTGCAGATGTGTTCAGCATGTTACTCTGCGTTAAAGAAATGTTGAAGCCAGTGATTCTGATGTCTTCGAAGAGGTGGGTGTTTGGCTGCTGATTAGAACAGCAAGGTCAAGCGAGGAAGAAAAAAAATACAATTAAAAGCCTGAAGGTTACGGCAATGATCCAAAGTTGCTACTGGTAGGACTCAAAGTTCAATGACATCATTTTGGGACCGCATTTGGCCCCAAGCCAAAGGCACTGCTTACTACTCCTCCTTTCTTCCATGTTAGAACCATATTTCACCATTTTTACGCGATGTAATCATTAATTTGTTCATACTTCGATTTTAAATACAATTTGTTCCACACGCACAGAATGATGCTATTTTTCAAGGTTTCTCATATTCTTGATGGGCCCATCCAGACCTCTTCTTCAAAAATACGTCCAGACGCATTTATTCATCCAAAAGCAGTGTTTAATAAAAAACCCAATGCATTTCGGGCCACTGGGGCCCTTCGTCAGGGGTCACTACAAATGACATAGAAAAATGCACGTTATTTCATATGACCATTTTATATGCTTAACAACATTTAAAAAAAGATCTGTTAGCAATTGCAACTGCGTACGTCCAAACACCGGCTTCAAGGGAACCTAGGCCTAGATGTATCAAGCATTTTGCGATTCGTTAAGGCCGAAATTCTACGAATTTCGGCCTTAACGAATCGTAAACTGACAATTTGCATTTTTTGAGATGTATGTGAAATTAGCAAAATAAGGAATCGCAAAAAATTGCGATTCCTTATTTTGCTTAAGCATTTAAGGAATCGCAAATTTGCGATTCCTTAAATGCCATGTATGAAGCTTTTTTATTTTGCGAATTCAGGTTAAGGAATCGCAAATTAACACGAACTTGAGGTTCGTGTTAATTTGCGAATTCCTTTAAAAAACCAAAATGTGGCAATTTTGAGTGTGGCATGTGACACACATACATGCCCATAGGGCATGTATGTGGGCCATATGCACACACATGTAAGTTTCAGGGGTGCAGCAGGGTGTCCATGAGACACCCCTGCACCCTTGCAATAATTCTCAAATTGCGATTAGCAAATAGCGAAATCGCAATTTGAGAATTTTTTCCAAATCAATCCTATAGGCCTCCTGGCCCATAGGAATGAATGGGAAATTATTCCTAATTTGCGAATTCGCAACGTGCGAATTCGCAAATTAGGAATCATAAGGAATCGCAAAAAAAAAGCGATTTTCAACATACATCCCATTTTGCTAATTCTTAATAGCGATTCGGTAAAAATCGCTATTAAGAATTCGCAAATGAGAACGATGATACATCTAGGCCCTAGTGTTTAATCTAAAGTAAACATAAGCCTCCATGTGTAAAGAGCCTCAAGCATCTACCAATCATTACCGTTTCTAGCAATCCTTTTCAAGATCGGGCATATGGCTCTACCACTAACATATTATGCAGTTATTACGTAGCTCTAAACACGCCTCTGGCCTCTTGCTGACATGACACTTAACTTCACTGCCCTTCTTGCATTCCTAAAGTTACGAGCTAATCTCCCTCCCTTATACCTGCTACCATGTGCAAAACTCTGCACCCTCGCTCTCTTTACCTCACGTACCTGCCAGTAAAATGTCCCGGCTTCATTACTCTTTCAAAGGAAATGTTTCCCAGTTGTGATTCCTCCCACAAATTTAAGCCCAACTCTCGTGTTCTAGCCCGGCCCATATTGCCAAGTGCCACTCATGAAAACATGCCTCATGGACGCGATGATCCGCCGTGCGTATGGAGAATGACAAAAAGGACTCAAAGTTCCTCAGACTTGCAAAATGCCATTC